>NC_072778.1:13633014-13770556 GCF_022539595.1 Amphiprion ocellaris | reverse complement strand
TTTAGGTGGAATATTCCTTTTAACCAGCCCCTCAGGTCTCTGAGGATTTTGGATGGAATACTCGGTTAAACCAACATTTTAGGTGCATGTCCAAGGATTTTTGGTGGAATGTTCCTTTAAGGTGGATGTGTGAGGACCTTGTAGGTGGAATACTTCCTGAAACCAACCTTTTAGGTCAACATTCAAAGATTTAAGGTGGAATATTTCTTTAAACCAACCTGAATTTCATGTTTTGATCATTATCACGTGAGAAACTTCAATCCAGACTCCTCATAATGACGTTTGAGATTTATGCTGCTGTTATTTGTTTAGTCCAGACTAAATGACAGAAATCCACAACTGTAATTTTATTTCAGGACTTGGTTATTAAATGTCAAAACAATCCATGTGGCTCTAAAAACTCAACAGCTTTACAAACTCTAAGATTAAACTCTCCACAAGGATCCAAAATAAGTTGGACTTCTACATGAGAGCTTCAATTCTTCATCTACTTCCTGAAAAGTTTGGTCAATAAAAAAGACAAAAACTAATATTTTCAGCTGAACTAAAGACAGACTTTGTGATTTTTCTGCTCACATGTTGTGTTGTTGTAAACTTACTCTTTCAGATAAATATCCTCCTAACCCCCTGGAAGCCAGCGTTTGTCCTGTTTTTGTGTTGCTCCTCGGTGACTCTTGACAGCCGGGTCATAATGTTTATGGAGCAACACACCATACTATGACGTTTTTACAATGATGGTTCTACTATGAAACCAGCTTGACATGTTCAGGCGTTCTTTGTGTGAAAACTCAGAGATTTCAGGTATCAGAAGGTGGTTTTCAACTTTCTTTGTTAACTTTCTGCTTCAACTTTAAATTAAATTTCCTTCACTAACCCCACCCTCTGGATTTCCAGTAAGCTGTGTTCCTATTGGCTGTCCAGGTGGCTGCTTGGTATTATCAGGAACACCTGAGCAGCTCAGTGTCTTCCTGCTTTGTTTGGCTACAAACATTTCCTCTGCTCTTCACCACTGAACCGGGTTTGGCGCCGTTGTTTTAGTTTGTTCTTTAAGGCGTTGGCTTGCAGCTTCCAGCAGTAAAATCATCTTTAATGTGTTTCTTGGTGTGTTTTAGGGTTTTGTACTGGATTAGTTGTCTTGGTAAATGTGGTTCTTTAGCCACACTTAGCACATGGTGCTAGTGTCTGCAGTGATTAGTGGATTTGGTGCAGCTGAGTTGTGTCTTTATCTTGGCTGTAGTGAGTCTTTAGAGGTTTTTGGTCAGACACATTCTGTATTCTTGTTTGAGAACCAACGTTGGTTGTCCAGAAGGTAAGAGTTGCTGTCCTGATTCTCTGTTCTCAGAGGTTCTCTGGTAGGCTGCAGGAGACTTTAGCGTTTGGCTTGTGCTAGTTTGGTTTTTGTATGGTTTCATTTGGATGACTATCTTGAGGCCCCTCCATGTGGTTTAGTGAGGTTTTCTGGAACAGTTCTACAAAGCAACCTGCAGCAGAAGAGACTTTGAGAGTTTTTAGGAAGTTCTGGAGAGCAGACTTTACAGCAGCAGAAACATTTGTCAGCAGTTTGAGCAGGAGAAGGTGAGCTTCAGAGTAGAAATGAGATGGAAACCTTCTTGACCCGTGTGGTGAGGTCCTGTACCAAGAGTTTGAGCAGGTTGTGAAGAGTCTGTAGTTCTTTGTACTGAAAGCACAAGAAGAGTCGACTCCTTAAAGGAGAAAACAGGAGATATTGTTGGTTCTTCTGTCACTCTGCAGTTTCCTTAGACTGAATATCAAGTTTATATTTTAAATGATTTCCCATGTGAGCCCAAGAAGACTTCAATAAACTCCCTCCATCCCCTGGACACAACACATTTTATTACCATGTTAAATCTTTTTTTAAAAATATGTTTCTGAGTTTTAATCATAGTTTTAGCATAGTTTTTTTTTCTTTGCTTGTTTAGTTTTGTCATGTGTGTGAAAGATGCTAAACAAATAAAGTTGAATTGATAAACTGAATAATTGACTAACTCATGATTGTGACAACAAAAGTATTTTTATTGTGATTTAAGGGTTTGTTTCATTTTTAAGGTTGGGGTTAAACTCTTGACAGAAAAAAGATTAAAGAAATAATCTACATTAACAAAAAGCAATTCAATCAAAGGAAAAAACATTTAATACAGTAAAACTTTTAAAAAGAAAATTAAAAATTAAATACAATTAAATTATATTAAACAGACAAAATATTTAATTAGATAATTAAAAAGATGATACAAAACATGTAATTATGAAATTAAACAAATTTTTTTAAACAAAAATACTAAATATTAAAGAAGAAATATTTTAGATAATTAAACATTTAAGAGTACAATTAAACAAGAATATTAAACATTAAAAAAATACAAAATATTTAATTAGATTAAACCTTTAAAAAGACAAAATATTTAATTAAATGTTTAATTAGAAAATTAAATCTTAAAGACAATAAAACTTTAAATAGGAATTAAACAGAAAATACAATGAAGCATTTAAAAAGAAAATTAAACATTAAAAGGTGGTAAAACATTTAAAATGAAAAACCTTAAAGATTTAATGGAAAAATTAAACATTGGGAAAGAAAAGGAAATTTTTCAAACAAGCCGATAAAACATTTGAAAAAAAAAAACAAACATTAAAAAGACGAAACATTTTGAAATCAAATCAGACATTAGAAAAGAATAAAAGGTGAGAAAAGAGCAAAACTAAACATTTAAGAAGAATCAAACTAAAGACAAAACATTTGAAAAGACACCAGTTAAACTTTAGAAGATCAAATTAAACAGAAGAGATAATAACAGATAAAAGTCTTAAAGCGTTTTCTAGTCTGAAATGAAAACATCAAGTTGTTTCTTCAAACATTTCCTCTTTCTATGTTCTTGGTTTGATTGTGGACAGATTTACTAAGAACTCATTTCAGAAAACTGCTTTCCAGATAAAGTCTACTAGTAGTTGAAGGCATCGATCAAACTAATGTTAACTTCTGAATCTCCACAAACTTTACTGTTCAGTGAAGAGAATCAAAGTTTGTTGAGGATTTCTAAAAAACCCACAGGTGAAGGTCTGAGAAGAACTCAGATGGATGATCTAAATGTGAAATCAAGACTCATGGTCACAAGTTTTAAGGCTTCTGTTAAGCAGAAAGTTCAAACTAACAGAGAAGTACTGAGAAACTTTTAAGATTTCAGTCCTCAGACTGTCTGAAGGTTCAAACTAACAGAGAAGTACTCAGGAACTTCTAAGATTTCAGTCCTCAGACTGTCTGAAGGTTCAAACTAACAGAGAACTACTCAAGAACTTCTAAGATTTCAGTCCTCAGACTGTCTGAAGGTTCAAACTAACAGAGAACTACTGTGGGACTTAGAAAATTTCAGCCCTCAGACTGTGTGAAAGCTCAGGTCCTGAGGACTCGGGAGGTGTGGGGGCTTTGGAAAGTCTTGGAATTGAGGGTTCCACCCTCCAGCACAAAGGCTGAAGTCCAACCTCCTGAGAAAAACGGTCGAGTCGAGACTCGAGTTAAAAAAAAAACTCGAAAACGACAAAAAATAGATGATAAATGCGCAAAAAAAAGTAAAATTAGTATCTGAGCGAATAGCTCAGGGGAAAAGAAGACTGACTACCAAGCGGAGGGTCGCAGGTTCAAGACCCACCACCGGCATTTTAATTCTTTGTCTTTGTCAGAATTTTGAGAAAATTTAAGAACTGTCTGGTCTTGAACCAGCGACCTGCAGCTCCATAGGCAAATCCTTAACTCACTGAGCTACAGATCAGATACAAAGAAATAAATTCGTCGTCCCTTTGACATCGTAGTTCCTGAAGTGACCACATGGGTGGAGCCGGGGCGGAGTCTGGGTGGAGTCAGGGCGGAGAGTAGGTGGGGAGATGGGTGGCGGCCTCCCCCCTCTACTCCCCCACCTCCCCCCACTGCCCACCACACCTTCCCCCGCCCGACGAGTTCTTCGAGTCTCCACGAGTTCTTCGAGTCTCCATGGGTTTTCCCGAGTTTCTGGAGTTTCCACAAGGTCGGAGGCAGAACAAGTTGTCATGAAGAGGTTTTGAAGTCGGCCAGGATGGACTGACTTTTTACAGCCACTAGAAGGAAGACCACTAGAAGAGCAGGTCTTTAACCACCATCCATAAAATCCATGGAGTCGGCTCCAGAGAAATGAAAGGAGGTCAACTTTTATCAACCTCCATCCAGATGTTCAACTTGATATCTTTACTTGGACATTTTTAGCACCACAAACCTTTAGTATCACACTTTATTATCATTTATTAGGACTTTAATGGAGTCCACCTGCAGATTTACTTTTTGTTTACAAACTTTATTCTTGTCGTCGTGGGACTGCAGTATTTAAAACTCTTCCTTCTATTTGACCTCATGTTTATTAGTTTTAGTGGAGAAACTTATTTTAATTGTCCATTAGTCTCTTAAAACCAAATAATAAATTGGATTAGTCAAGAGGTTTAAATTTCTTACTCTGTCATATTTTAAATATGACAAAAAAATATAAAAATAAAGCATCTTGAGACAATTTGACCTGTAATTGGCGTTATATAAATAAAATTGAATTAAAATTGTATGTATCTTGTAATGTTGTAGTACTTCAGCCATATATGTTGGAAAACACATTTTCTTTGACCATTAATCTGTTGATTGTTTTCTCCACTAATTCATTTCTTGTTTTGGTTTATAAAATGTCAAACCCAAATATATTCAGTTTACTGTCATAAAAACCAAAAAGATTTACATTCATGATGCAGGAATCAGGATGTTTTTCACTTTTTATCTTAGTTTAGTCAGAAAGATAGTTGATAATGTGTGAATTGTTGCAGCTTGTGAGCCGTAGAAGGTTTTAATCTTTGGGGCCGAGTGTCAAAAAACATTTAGAAACCAACATCAAAACACTCAAAGATTTGAACATCATTTGCATGACAATGTCAAATTAAAGAACATTTATTTCCAACATAAATGTGTGATATTCATCCTCTGGAGCTTTCTCTTCACATCGTCTTCCACCTGGACTGGTTTGGTCGGGAGCATGTGCAACAAACATTTGAAAAACTGCACTTTAACATCAATGAATGACACTGAAGTTTAATCTCTACATAAATGAGACTCAGTCTGGATGTGCTGCTCTGTCATTAACTCTTGAGTTTAGGGAAAGTTCAAACAAAAGAGGACAGTTCAGATAAGACTTGAGAATGAGCTGATTTTGAACAAACATCTCAGACTTTCTGAGCTTCAGCACCTCTAGCAAGATATTTTAACAACAAGCAACTCAAGAGATCCAGAAGTTGGAGAGAGTTAGCTTTAGCTGAGCCAAAGAACATGTGGGATGCTAACCTAGCAAACATTTCAGACTTTTCTCTGTGAATTCTGAAAAATAATTTACTATTTAATGACAGAGCTACACATCTTAACTCAGTCTCATTAAAACAGACTCTAATTCAGTGTCATCCATCCATATTAAAGTGCAGTTACCCAAAATGTTTGTTGCATGAGCTCCAACAAAACCTGTCCAGGTAGAAGGCCACTTTGACAAACAGGAAGTGGAAGATTCCAAGCAGATTTATAGAAGGGGGAACCGGACTGTCCTAAGTGTGGTCGAGTATAGAGGGGTGTTTTGTAGGTTTTTAAGGCTGATAATGATTATTAGTGAGACATTTGGAGTATATTCATTTGGATATTCATTTGCAGTAAATGAAAGTATTTAAAATCTTGGAGATAAACTTAGAAGAACACAAACTTTAACAGAAAACTTTGTTGATACGTTTTTGTTTTGTTTACAGATGTTAAGTTAAAGGAGTTTTATTCGTGACGTATAACCAATCAAATCACTCCAGAAGACAGAGCGACCACAGGTAGATAAAGGTTCAGAGCAAAAGTAGCGCCATTTTTAAATGTATTTATTACTGTAAATCAGTAAAAAATAAAATACTGATAATCAGTAAATCAGTCAGCCCACAATTACTACAATTCTACAATGTATGTCTCTTTCCTTTGACTTGTTTTTTGTACACTATACGATGTATATGATGGCGTTTTTTCATACCAAAGGCTATACTATGATGTTTTCTAAGAGACATAGGATAGGATACTACTCTGTGTGTTCTGGCCACTGCACTCCTCCTCTGTTGTTTTCTGGATTGTACTCAGCTGCATGCCTTCATCCACCTCGGCCTCCGTTGACTCGTCCCGCCTGCCGTCTCTGGAGCTGAAGCTGGATTGGAACAGACCAAAGTACAGTCCAATCACGATGCCAGCTGCCTCTCAAAAGGCTCCTTCATCTGGTGGAACTTCTTCTGAGGGGAAGCTGAGCTGGCCCGGCAGAACTTTGGAGATGTGTTCCAGTGCTTGGTGGATGTGTGGGGAGATAGAGAGGGACCTTTGAATTGTTCAGAAAGGAAAACAGGGAACCCATTGGTAGTTTTAGTTTAGGGTGCTACTGCGGTGTGTTTTTGGGCTTGAAGAGGTGAACAGGAAGAGGTTTTTTTATGTATTGATTATCTTTTACTTTGTTCCTGGTTGGAATGAGCAACAATGTCAACATGAAGTTCACTTTTAGTTCTGTTTATTTATTTTTATTTTACTAACACCCATTTGCTTTTAACCCCCTCACATGTTGTGTTGTTGTAAACTTCCTCTTTCAAATAAATACTCGTCTAACCCTCTGGAAACCAGTGTTTGGACTGTTTTGGTGTTGCTCCTCACCTACTTCAGACAGCCGGGACATAACAACGTTTTGTGGACCAAAGGCTATACTATGACGTTTTTAGAGCGACATGCTATACTTTGACATTTTTTGGGTGATATGCTAAACTATGACGTTTGTGGAACCAAAGGTTGGACTATGACGTTTTTTGAGCCACATGCTATACTATGACATTTTTAAAGCGACATGCTATACTATGACGTTTTTTGGGCGACACTCTATACTATAGGCTTTTTAAATTGACATATTACTATGACATTTTTTTTCTTTTAGTTTAGGAGCTGATTCTGATCTTTCAGGATAAAAAGCTGCTTTTCCTTCACAGACTTTTCAGGAAGTTATTCTCTCACGTTTTCTCTGCTACTTATATTTTTATTATCTGTGATTTTTTCATTATTGTAAAATAAAGTTTGAGGTATAAAGACTCATTTAGTTTTTTTATTCCTGAAATCTTTGATGTAGCAGAACTAAACTTCCATTTTCCTTCTTTTACTTCTGATACTACAACTAAACGTATCTTCAACACGGATTATCTGCTTTTAATGAATCAGCAGCAACATCACAACAACAAATGAGACAATTTTCAACAAATTAATGAAACTGATGTCATTTAAAACTATCAGTCTGTTTTAGTGTCAAATTAAAGCTGATTACTGACAACTACAACATTAACGTTACTGTTTCAATCACATTTAAGTTTCCTGAACATTACATTAATGTCAACCAGCCACAGTTTTATGAACTTAATGAACCACATTACAGGAACACAACACACTTCAGCTGTTTACATGAAACTCAACACAAACATCGTTAGCTTAATGCTACGTTAGCTAACTTTCTTCTCTGGTCAACACACACTGAAACAAACTCCACCAACATCTGGAGTGCATGGCACACATTATATCTGACACTAAAGCTGCATATAAAGTGCATTAAAAGCGGCACCGATACGAAAATAAACATTTACTTACCGAACTATCAGAGTCCTTTCAGTGTCTGCTGGTAGAATCAGCCGAAGGTAGAAAACTGGTTAAAACAAGCCAACGGGCAGGAAAACTGTCTGTGGAAAATGTTGTGCTGCTCCACCGATAAATAAACCAACAGTTATTATATCAGAATTAATCCAAACGACGAGAGCAGAGTCTCTGCTGCTTCCTCCATAGGACCTGTCAATCATTCCGGACCGGACTGTCAATCAAGTAGTCCTGCCCCCTGGCTTCGCAAAACTTTAACGCTCTATTAAAAAAAATCAATATTGATTTATTTTAAGATCGGCCACCTGATCTCTCATTTTGACCATGAAAACTCACGAAAAAAAAAATGTATATACAGTCTATGCACCGTACTCTGTTTGGCTCCACTCTTGCTGATGACCACTTCCGGTCTCAGAAAATGAAAAAACGGACCTTTTTTCGTTTCTGTCTCTTACTGATTTTACTTTCTTGTTCTTCTAAATATAAAACGAAAATCAAAGCATTTTTTAAAAAAAAAAATCGTATATCCCTTTTTGATCGTGAAAAGGAAAAACGCCTTGTATTTCAATTTTAATTTTTGTATTTTAAAACGAAAATCAAATAACCACTCGTTTTTTGTTTTTCAATACCCGTTTCAGAATGGAAAATCCAATTACCAGATCCGTACACGAACCAATGTCCATATCATTTTACAATAGTAAATTATTCATTTTTTTTGCAATGTGTGACCACAACATTGCACATTTTGCTGTATGTTAATTGACAAAAACTATCATTATTTAGCAAATATTTGCTGCAGTTTTCACCATTTTTACAGTATTCCAGTATTTATGTTTTTCTGACATTTTTGCTGCCAGAGTTAAATTTTTTGAAATGGATTTTCTTATACAGTGTGTGTAAATATATAGAAGAATAAAATGCATAGATTTCAGGGAGATGCAGAGGGTATGTCCTTATCGATATTTACAGCAGCTTAAAGTTTCCTGGACTCTCAGATCCTCCACTTAATGTCTTCCCCTCAACATTCAAACAAAAGCTGTGCACATGTGTTTAAGTTTAAAAATACAACCAACGATTTATAGGATCATTTCCTTTTATGAATCGGGCAATCCTACAGTACTTATTGGTTTCCTACCGGGACATAAATGTTGGAACAAAAACAAGGAGATATAAATTATACAATCTTTTTGTAACTACTGGTACATGCAGGTTATAGTACAGTGAAATAAACCTGGTCAGGAAAACATGTTTATAACAGCCTTTTTTTTTTTTTTACAGTGTAATTAAAAAGTAAAAACCAGCCACACATTATCCTGCAGCCCACATACCTTATTTGTACCGTGCAATGAAAAACTACATTAGCAAACATTTCAGCAATGTGTAGGAGAAAATATTATATATAAGAGGAACACTGAGTTTACAAGTCTGCCTTTGGGAGACAGCTCCACCCACACTCCAGGGATTTATTTATGTCAGATTTATGTATTCTGCTTCAGCGTATCATTTAAAATACAGATAAGTTACACTTAAGTTAAGAAGAGAGAAATATTTTTGGGGATTTGCCCCAAGTAGTACATTTCTCAAATGCAAGTCTTCTATTTTCAGATAGAAAAGTGCAAACTGTAGCATTATAAGATAAAATGACAATCCCTAATTATCAGTGATACTTTATTCTCTTGATAACATAGTAATAATGAGATTTGTAAGTTATAATGTAACATGCACCTGCTCTCCCATTTTTTCGTTTTGATATACCCATTAAAACCATTTTGACTTGACTTTCGCTTTTGTTTCTTTTTGGCATCCAATAATTAATTCATAAAGCAAAAACACAAAGCAAATACTGTATAAAAAAGTGTCATCAATCAACTGCTAATAAGAATTTAACTCAGTATTTTTTTTTCACTTCACATTAACTGAAAAAGGACAATAATATAAATATGACAAAAGCGCTAAATAAAAAGGCTTTAATTAACTGATTTTTCTTTTGTCCAAATAGTTAGAAAAGTTTTATTGTTCAGGAAAACAAACATTTAGCTAAGATATTCATAGTACAGAACCACTGCTAGTGTCAGAGTTTTTTAATGAGCGAAAAACCTACAAATCCACCTTATATAATCTGATAAAACAACATAGTTCTTTCAAGTTACAGCCATAGACTGTATTTAACGTCTTTGAACACGATGACCAGCAAACATCTCCACCTGAAATAACAACCCTGGTCTGGTTCATAATTTAGTGAGCTAACATCAACATTTACATTTAACTTGTGCTGCATAAACCATTTCTACTTACAAATATACAAACCATATGTTGCAATGTTAAAATGCACGGCAAACACCGGCAGTGGTTTCCACATTTTGAAAGTTTCAGTCAAAAAAAAGAACTTCCTTTCATGCATTTGCAAACTATGGAGATATCTGACTGGAACCTTGCACTAATGTAATGTAGTTAATACTTCTAAAAGGTTAAAGTGGCTGTTGACTTTGAAGCTATAAGGAGTTTTTTTAGCATCCCATAGTCCTGATTGTCTCAGTTTAGACTTTATCAGCTTTAAGGACTATGGACATGTACCTAGACTCACTAAAACTCAGGTGTAGAACCGGTTCAATGCAGATACATGTTTTTACTGCAGGGATTTTCTGATTTTGTGCATGAAGTTTCACTGTTACAACTTACAGGGGAACGTACGTAACACCTACAAGATTCTGTAATTCCTTTCTTTGTTTTTCCTAGGATAAAAAATAATAAAACCCACAAAGCTAATTCAGATATGGAGATAAGTGAACTTAATAAAGGTGAAAACATCAGCTGTACTTTGTACAAAAACATGATTAACTGGATTATACCAAAATGTCATTCACAGCACACTGCATGTTTTGACCCATCCATTATTTTGCTAAGTTGACAGCAGGTTATGTTGCCAGCATTTATAATACAAGACCCACAATGATTCATGCCTTATAAATATAACAAAAAGTGTTTTCTTATCCAGTTAAAACCTAAAGACAACTGTTTCTACAGGACAGGGTTGTGACTGGATCATTTCTGGAAGATCAAAGGTGCATTTTTCACAAGGCATTATTGAGTTAATATACAATCAGCTAAAAAGTATATTTTAAAAATCTGCCCCACTGCTATGGGAAAAGGCTTTTCTTTCTGATTATTAATAATTAAAGGGGATAAACTACTGCACAAAAAGGATAATTAACAGGGCTAGCCATTTGGGGGAACCATAAAAAAATAAAACTACAATAAATTTTGATAGACAGACAGACAGAGAGACACATGGATGGATGGATGGATGGATGGATGGATGGATGGATGGATGGATGGATGGATGGATGGATGGATGGATGGATGGATGGATGGATGGATGGATGGATGGATGGATGGATGGATGGATGGATGGATGGATAGATAGATAGATAGATAGATAGATAGATAGATAGATAGATAGATAGATAGATAGATAGATAGATATACAAACACTGCTTTTTTGTTATTCTATGTAATTTTTAGAAGTATAGTAAATACTCAATTTCAGTGATTCATCTTTTGAAAAAGTGTTTTTACAGTAATTTTACAGTCTTTTCATTTTTAAAAAAGTATTTTTTTTCGTTAAACAAAAGGGCATTTTATGGTTATTAACAGTTACAGGTTTTTAATGGTATGTTGTGTTAGACATTTGTATTTTTAGTGATATTTGTGTGCGATCAAAAACAGAAAAACACTGTATAATTAAAGGCAAGCTTTGTTAAATCACAGACTGTGGTTTAATCATATTAATAATCAGCCCTGCCTTAAAACCTTCTGCTTATAAATCCGCCACGCATTAAACAACCCTGAACATCTTGGCTGACTAACTGTTTACAGTTGGTGATGCAGCTTTAGGTTAGTTTACGTTGGCAGATCTCTGGCTTTGGGTGTATTCGGTACACCGAGCACTGACACCCAGTCAGGATGAGTTTCCACTTATTCTGGAGAACATCTGCCTGCAACAGGTAAACATTAAAGGCAAACCACATGGATCAACCCACAGCCACCCAATCACACGTCAGAAAAATGGTGGGGGAAGGCAGTGAGGCATCCAGAGTACACACTGACTGATAAGGATGACGGTGGATTAGGGATGATTTGACATGAGTCAGATCTCCAAAGGTCACATGTGTGGGCGACATGCATGATCAGGAAGCACAAACAAGGACATAACAATATTTAAATGATACTCCCCTTGATCACATGTTATATATTAACACAGTTGTTTAAAATGATTTGAGTTACATTCAGTAGTGTGACCAAAAGACTCATTTTGACCATTACAGACCCAGACTGGCCTTGTGGCCCACAGGAGGCCGTCCCCTTCAGCAGCTCCTCCACTTATGTAAACATGACCTCTGTTAGACTAACAACAGTCTGAAAAATTTTAAAAGTAATCTCATTCCAGGGGGACGCTCTATAAAACCAGACCAAGCACCATGAGAAAAAAAGAAACCCAAGTATGCGAGCGCCAAACACTCGGCTTAACAGAGACAGACAGAAATTCAGTGACACATTCTCAACTTTGGTTTGAAGATAAATCAAAGGTCTGCGTGGCGCAGCGGCCTGGAGGTGAGCACCATGTGTTCCTGTCATCACGGGTTCAAAACCAGCTCATGACCTGCGCTAGACATCATCTGTTTCCTTCCCAAATTTCCTGTCATGTTCCGCTGTGGACTATCTAGTGAAGCAGGGGTTTCCTTAACGGATAATACTGATGTCTGAGCTCTCTTCACGCTATCCCTATATGCTGGCATGCCTTGAAAAGAAGACATCTGCTATTATTCATGTCTGTACACCATGAAAAACATAGTGACATGCTGCTGACAAAGTAGCTAAAACCCAGTAATCCATCACAGAAAAAAGCTTAATTCTAACATTTGTCTGTGTCTCTGTTTAATTTTATTCCACAGTGAATGAGTTGACTGCTTTCACAGCAGCATGAGCATCATCCTGCACCTCTCTTCGTGTCGGGAAGAAATGAAAATCACCTCCAGGAAATAATCCCCGAACAACATGTCAGCTTACACATTTTATTGTCGCATTTATGTCCTCTAACTCAGGAAATTGCTGTTCTGTAACAGGGCAGTTTATTTCAACCTCAGCTCGCACAGTAAAGATGTGAAAACAACAACAAAGAAAGATTCAAAGTCTTTCTTAACAATTAACAACCATTTGTTCTGTCAAATGCATTAACCTCATTGCTGCTTTGATTATGACAGCATTTTTCTGAAATTAAGGCAGTATTGCATTCTTGTATCGCACAGAAGCCATATATGTGAATATCTTTTACCATTTTACTTTTCTGGTATTTTTTTATAGACTGAATAAAGAAGAAGATTTAATTATGCCGTGGGGTGGAAACAAAACATTTGGCACCACATTTAACGGTAATCTGCCCGATAGATCTTGAGACATTTAACTCAAAATGTCAGCCTGATGGAGGCACTAGAGGAGAGGTGAGAGGATCATCAAAGCAAGTAGGGTTCATATTCTGGGGATCATGAATGTTTGTGCATAATGTCATGACACCAGGGCTGTCTATCAGAGCTGTAGAGTTGAAACATCAGTTGGAAGAACCCCAAGTCAAATCTCTGTTTCTTTGTCGACAACACCCTACTGCAACCCAGTCTCCACAAAATGTTCCTATACAGCCCAACTACATTGTTGATTATGTTTTAAGGAGAACAGGGTTTTGCATCAAAATATGCAAAAGTTCAGAAGTGTGCTGTGGTGAGAAACCTATAGGTTTGCTTGATAGACTCAAAATGATTCAGTCGTAGAAGTAAGTTCCGTTTTCTGCTTATGTTTGATCAAGGGTTATGAATCCTGCCCATCTAATAAACGATGGATGCGGCATTACATGTTGGGTTTTTTTCCCCTTCAACTTGTAACCTGTCTGTAGGAGCACATATACTTTTCTGTGGTAGAGGAGGACTAACTCTTCATGCATCAACCCTTGAATCCACTCAACACTTGTTTGGACCAGAGTGGTGGGAAAAAATGATTTGGCGCTGGTTAAAATGGCATTAGGTTTTCTGTCAAATGCTCCAGAAAATTAAGAGCATAAAGAGGTAATTTCTACAGGCCGGGGTACCAAAGCACAAGGTAGCCAGCAGTGCAAATGTCTGTAGGGACAGTAGTTTGAAATAAAGACTAGCCTTTTGATTTTAGTGCGCTTTTCAAACTGCAGAAACAACTTCAATTCAGACCGCATGCAGCCAGAGTCCCATGGCGCATTGTTTGTCTGCAGTGTCTGATTCAGTGAAAGTAACTTTGTGGTCACAGTTTACTAGAAAATCACACGATAATGACCTCAGCCACTGGCAGCTCTCCACAGACCTTTCACCATGTGCCAGAAACACAACTCAAAAGGCAACAAAAGGGACACCCGAACAAACCTCTGGCTCTGACACACTCGGCATCTCCTGAAAAACAGGGCAGCTCTGTGCTCAACCTGAATATCTGACAGGTTATTATCCCATTAGATACGCTTCATTTACAGTCCAGACAATATATGAAAGCAGAAACCAACCGTAGCTGAGCATGGAGATAGGGATCAACTGCTCCTGGCTGTAGTTTTAACCAACCGATGTTTGCTTTTCAGCCTAATAATGGCCGTGTTTAACTTGTTGGAATGTTTTTTGTACCAACAGGCAGTAAGAATGATTTTGTGTTTAGGGTTAGAAAAATATTTAATGCATTTTTCAGACTCTTATGGGGGTCATTAGCATAAAAAACATCAACTAATAGTTCTAAAAGACTTCTACCTTAACTCTACCCTGCAACTTATTCATCAGCACTCTTGACAAACATTTTCAGGACATTACTCATGAACAAAGTTATGTTCATCAGTATCACTTTACAACAAACAGTGCACTTGTGTACCAGAAATATTTTTTAGGACAAGAAATACTCAATTGCACTACTTTCATAGGTAATGGTGTTTGGCCATAAATCATATTGTCATAAATCATTTTTAAACCATTTAAAAATGAGGCCACTGCATGCATTTCCATCACCCCGAGGTCATTTCATTTACAGCATGAGCAAAATGTTCCTCCTACGCTGAATGTTTAGGGACTCTGTCAGCATCGAGCTAATTGCTCCACCGTGTAATACGTGTGTGTGAGGCATGAGGCGGGAATGTAAAACACGTTAAGGAGCATGGATGGCTCTTGGATGCCATGTATCAACAGATCTCTGAAATGTGTTTTGACACAGCTACAAGATGAGGGAAAGACAGAATCCTGAATGTTACATGAAGCTGGGAATGAGAAATGTTAGTCGGGCCTTAACTCCAGGTCAGTGGATGTAAAACATGTCAACATACACAGCAGACGATGAAACTGATATAAAGAAACATACGTACGCTTGATTCATGTGTGCCAGTTTCTGATAAGTCATCTTTTATAAACAAGTTAAAATAAATTACTACAGCTTTACTGGTAAATGGATTACTTTATCTTTCTAGTTCAGTAATTACCTATTAATAAGTTACAGCATTTTCTTTACCAGGCAGGTAAGCCATGAACTGTCAAGTCATCAATAAAGAGTTTTTCCACATAATTAGACATAAAGTGTGCAGAACGTATGTTTAGTACGTTTCAAGATGATAACAAATGACAGTAAACATTATTTTTACATTTACAATAGTTAAAAACTCAATTTAACAGCTGTCAAGAGTAAAAGATATGTGGAATTAAACATGTGAATAATAATTGATAAATTGTCTCAGTAACACTTTCCCAAAACATCAGAGGTCAAATTACTCATAGGATGAATTTCTGCATCATGAATGAATAACTAAACAAACAAAGTCTAATAATGCTGAAGGAGGATCAACAGCAGCGCTAACCTGGCAACCACAATGTTAATGTCTTAATAACTGCTTATAACTGGTCTATAATGCATTAAAGCCATTAGGTACAACTATAAACCCTTTATTGTTGGGTGCCTTAAAGGAAGAGCTTAACATTTTGGTAAATTTGCTTATTGGCCTTTTGGACAAAGACTTGATGAGTAAGTCGACAAAACTCTGTCTGTCTGCACACTTGTCAACATCCTGGGTTATCCAACTGTACCACACAAAGAAAAAAATCCCAAAAATCCATAGAAAATCTGTAGGATGTATAATTTGCAGGAAAGACATACTAGTTATTAACACTATATTTTTAAAAAATTTAACGAACAACTGCATCATGGTATTAACAAGAAACACAGAACGCACACATCGTACAGTCTGTGTGAGACATCAAGGTGGCAGCATCCAGTGTATGATGCAAAGGAACATTTTAAACTGAAACAGCACCAGAGGAATAAAAAACAGATGACACAGACGTACAGCAATCAGCCACAGATGATGATGTTTGTGCGTTATAAATCTTTTGCCTCGGCTTTGCAACTTTATAGCAGAACATAAACTGATGATGACGAACCACCCGACTGAGCTTATACAACTCATTGATGTGGAATTGTTTTAATTGAATGTATTCCTTTGTAAGCAGTTTAAATTTGGGAAAATCTATACAGTTATCCATATAAGTCGTCTGTATGGTAACCATGGAGCTAAGTTCAGCATTAAGACTACAAACAGCTGGAAACAGCCTGGTTCTGACCAAAGTTGCAAAACTGAGCCTTAAAACAACATTTCATGTATTCAGTGTGATTAGTTAGTACAAAAACTGAACAATGAACAATGAAAATTCACCATTTTATAGGCAAACGTGCAGGACTATTTCATGGTGGGGAGCAGTTGCCAGGCAACCAGCAGAGACTCTAAAAGGTGACTTTTTTGTGGACTAAAAAAAAAGATAGGATGTGTTACCTGGCGAGCTTTAGAGGTGCTGTTAGGTGGATTTTTTTACCTTTGGACAGGCTACAAGTTTTCCACAGTTTCTAGTCTTAATGCTAAGCTAAGCTAACTAGCTGCAGTTTCATATTTATATACAAATATGACAAAGGTATCAGTCTTCTCAATAAACTCTCTGCAAAAAAAGTCAGTAAGTCTATTTCCCAAACTCTTCCTTTAACAGCAAATTATGTACAGTTTCCAGCTCCTGCCATCGCATTTCACACACGTCCACATCACACATGTTGTGCAACACGCTGCACTCTGTAAAATATGAGATCTGATGGTCTCATTATAACATGCAGTTCTCTCGGTCCACTAAGCAGTAATGTGGAGTAGACACAAGCTCAGGCTGCTCTTATATATAATAAATTGCAGCCTTCTATATTCCCTCGTGAGCGTCCCTTGAATGGGGAGACAGATGTTTAGGCAGTTGCCATGGCAAGGGGTGTCCTTTAGTGTGGGAGCTGCAGAGGTGTTGCACGATCCACATCACCCCCTCACAGAGTCATTAGACAGCCCCGCTTGTGTCAACTGCTGAAATACCACTGCCTCACCGGGGTGAGTCCAGTCATTCGGGGACGAGGACACGTAATGCAAAATATATACAGAATTTATTTTGACATAAATTGCCATTCTTCCCCAAAACAACCAAGGAGTTACTGATAGTTTCTGCAAGTAATGAAAAATAAATATTATCACAAATGAGGACATCCCGGTGAAATAAAATCAGCAGAGCTTCAGTAGTCTAGATTCTCTGTGTTATTGTTTTCATGTTGAGATTTCCTTCTATGCAAGGTATTGTATTTCCCGAAGCATAATACACATACATATAAATACATTTTCTCACAGAAGTAAGCATAAACAGATAAAGTTGGGCAAAAGGGAGGAAACTGGTTTGAGTTTCCTCTGTTTCTAAAGTTAGCAGTGCCTGGGATACATCCATAAAAATTCACAAGGACATTGTGCGGCCATATTTAAGGAGGCCATGGTTCTAATTATCAATTAACTGGGTTATTACTCTCTCTTAACTCAGTCAGGCAGCACATATGTGCTATTATGTATGCAGGATACGCTGATTAAAGCCAATAATTTTTTTATTGTTTTTTTTTGCTCTACCATTCACAAGTACATGTATCCATGTTTATTGTTCATTTCATAGCACAACATATTTTTAGATACTCCCATGAGAATAATTAAAAACATATAATGTACTCTAAAATGTTACTACCATGCTCAAGGCTACTGGCAAAAGTAGAAGAAAATATGCACCTCTGACATGTTGTACTTAGAATTGGCCAATAAAATGTGGGGTTTCAGCGCTCTGAGATCTTTAAGGTGCAGATCTGGCACTCTGTCTGGCCCCCTCTCCAAACATTTGTCTTCATCTTCAGGATGGCTGCTGGCTCTGGCCTTGCCGCCAGCTCCTTATTGCTTGTTTGATGATTAAATACATTTTGATTTGCCGGGCCATGTTGTAAACTTCCTGTGTGGTTGCACCGTCAGGTCTGTGTTCCACACCGCTGCTCCCCAAAGGCCTTACGTGAACACCATTATTATCCCTGCAAATTAGCCCAGTTAACCTGCCCCTGCTCCAGCTCACTCTTTGTTAACCCCTCATTTTTCACCGTGTCTGGACTGTGGACCAAAGGGTTGTAGAAGCTGGTCCTCCCCCCTCCTCCCCGCGGTCCCCATCCACCCTTGTCCCAGCAGATCCTAACCCCTGTGAATATTAAACAGCACAGACTGCAGGAATGCCTCGGCTAAATTGGCAGCAGATGCTGTTGAGGGGATTTGGTTGTGAGGTGTTTTGTCTGCAAACTGAGCTGTAAAACATCGCAGGCCTGACAGGTCCTCTGGTGAGCCTCTAAGGTGAAACGGCACAAGGGCAACACAGACCTTTGGTAGCTCTACTGAGGCTCACTGGTGGCTGAACTCAATCGTCCATTTAATCGTCACTTATGAAGAAGGGTTTCAGGAGATAAACTGAACAAAGAGGCAACTACGAGCTGGAAGACATCAACGATGAGGAGTATTTAAGCTGTCCCCCCCATTGTAAATGATGTGGTCAACAATTCCAAAATTAAATTGGTGGACTTAACACCACAGTTTAATCTCTGTTTGCTCCATTATGTTGTCCTTTACTTGACACGAAGAGGTTTCTGTCAAATAAGACACAGATTTCAGTTCAAGATGTGGCCAAATAACCATCCAATTACATTCTAATGTGTGTTAAAATATACCTAAAAACCCTCCATGTGATCCAGGAATGGAAAATGTTGCTTACCTGCCATCATGTCAGTTTGAGAGGAAGCAGGTCTGAGATGTCTGGGTGTCTGGGAAAAAGATGAATGACTGGTGCACAAAGAAAATGATTTCATAGTTTGTTCCAAATTCTAAACCAGCCATCGCTCCAGGCCACAACTGCCGACATAAACTGTGACACATGTGATTTCTTACTCCCAGCACAAATTATGATGCTTTGGACTACTGGTGCTCTGGTTCCAAGTCCTCAGAGGCTCAGGAAGAGGAATTGGTTGTGGGTCCGAATGAATCAATAGATCATAACAGGAATAAAATGTTTTTACTGACTCAGAAGTTCTACAAGCAATACAAAGCATTTTCAGTCCCTACATATTAAGGATTTAAAGCGACACGTATCAATATTTTTATATGGGTAATTGGTAAAATAATCTGAAAGGCATTGCTCATTGTGACAGACCCTCAGCTAATTATCCCTATAGAGCATTTTAGTGTTTTTCAGCTGCTAATTTTAGTTTTATGGACTGCAAACACTTTGTTTTGGTTTGATCTCGCTGTTTTCTGATCAACACACATTACCTGTCCAGACCCGAAACAAGCTAACCAACATTAACTTTTAGCTATAGACTGCATATAAAAGATAAACGTGGATACTGTAATGTCACTCAAGTTTGTGGCCTCAAGTTTGGACTTGGTTGTCGCGATCTTGTTCTTTTAAAGCTGGATGCAACTAGCCAGGGGCAGATCTGACTGTGACAGCAACAACGAAAGCAAGAATACTACTTCTAATTTGTGCATTAAGACACACACGCACGCACGCACGCACACACGCACGCACGCACGCACGCACGCACGCACGCACGCACGCACGCACGCACACACACACACACACACACACAAAGGAGAGATAAGTAAACAATAAATAATCAACACTACAGGTAGTGGTTGCATTGATATAAATGTTGATTATTAGACTATAATTGCACGAGAAATAGATGCAATTTTTTGCCCAAGTTCGAATGAAAGTTATTGCACAAGAATTCTGTGAAAGCAGGCTTAATAAATGACATATATAAACATTTTGGTAGCAGATTATGCCGAACTGAGGGCCATGCTGGCGGTCTGCAAATACATCCATGATGTAGTGTGTTCCTTATGTACTCTATGAGAGAGATCACTGTCCACAATATAATTCAATCCAGTTCATTCTTATGGTGCATGTATGTGCACTCAGTGTGCATCACAGTATGTTATGTATCAACAGAGGAATTCCAGAAGAATAATCGGGTTAAGTGCTGCAGCAGGTGGAGGACCTCTTGCCGCTACTAAGTGAGAGTTTTTTTTTTTTCCTCTGATAAGAAACCATTACATTAGCAAGACATGAGCTGCTATATGTAAGGTAAGTGCAGGGAACATCCCATTTACTGACACGGTGAAGCTTAACATGAGAACTAAATTCAAGGGTGGCCAAGATCCATGCAGGCCATCTGCCAAGAATCCAATACAGCAAATGGTTGGATCCGTGTAAGCCCTAAGCTGAAAATAAAGTCACTGTGCTTAAAAAGATGCTAACATCCTTTAATGGGTATGAAAGCCGCTGCAGGAGAATACAAATCCTGGCTGTTTTTCTCCCGTGTTCCCTGTAGCCCAGACTTTTATCCGCTTCCATCCAGCATGCCCTGTGAAGTTGATTAATTGAACACTTTGGGACAAAAGAGAAACTTTTATCAACTTTAGCCGTGACTAACCCACTGTGTGGACGAAGAGGAAATTAAAAAAGCCGCTCTGCTTTATCTCCTGATCACAAGACGAGGCGCTGAAGTGTTTGCCAAGAAATAAAGGTATCAGAAATTAACATAGATGGATAAGGATGAAGAGTCTCGTGGTGGTGCTGTTTGCCACCTGCTTTGGGACGGACGCGAGGGGAGCGTGGGGTAAATGTGGGGTCACGGCTGTCAGCAGGCTCTCAGTTATACAGGCCAAGAGGGAGTTTAGATATGAGGAGGGCAGAAACTGCAGCGCTGACATGATGAGGGACATGAGGGTTACACAGTCACTACCACTATCTTCCTTCAACACTGCACGCCTTATAAACCCTGTGTGACGAGCTCTGTGTGTGTTTGTTTGTGTCAACATTCCTTGTAGCAGTTTTCTCTCAGGCCTCGTCTTATGTGATGCTCCCACAGAGGAAGCCTGTCCACGACCTCTATAGAAAGAGAGGGATGCCCACTTCCTCCTACCTCAGGCATGCCAGTCCTGCCTCATGGGAGAGGGGCCCCATAATTTATTATTTGTTCCCCTCTTGTTAAGGAAATACTTTCTCAATAGCTCTTTCTCCTTTGTATATTTTTACTGTTCTTATTTTCTTCCTTGATCCGACCCCGTCTTCTCTTATTTATTTGCTTTCTAAACACCAGCTTGGTTCGTTACATTCAAGCTGCCATGAAGAGACTTTAAAAAATGAGTTTTGTCCTCAGTGTGGACAGTGTTTATTTGTCTGAGTGAACCTGAAGGGATACGAGTAGTTTGGGAATACCTATGCGTAGGTGACAGCTGAGCTGAGTCGTACGAGCTGACCTCGGTTAGCATTACCTCAGGCGTTAATCACATTCTTCTGCTACAGATTGAAGATATGTCGACTGATACAACGAGCTCAGATGTCATAATTTATCAGCCTAGTCCTGCCACTCTTAATGTAAAGACTTTCCTGCACCACGTGAGCTTAATGAGATGCTATGTACACAGCACATGTTGTGTGTAAGGGTTCCTTTCAGCAAAAGCACGCTGCAACATTCAATCTCACACCAAAGTGACCAAATCCTTGCTTAATCACAGCAGTGGCTTCTTTGTTTGTTGGCGTTGCTGCTTTTTAAACCCCTGTCCACAGAAACCATCGAGGCAAAAAGAAAAGGCCAGTAAAAAGGCCAAGCCACTGCCTGACCGCTGATGCGTGACTCAGCTTTGAAAGTCTCCGCCTTCAAATCAAATTGTCCAGCTTCAAGGAGGAGAGGTGCCACAGTCCTGCCCCGGGCCACTCAGTGTCACCGGCCAGCTTTGAGGGGTTAACGTGCATTTCTCTCAGTTGTCAAGGACGTGTGATGGGGGCAAAAGAATACAGAGGAGCTCAGAGGTCACCGCACTCCAAATATCAAGAGCCTTTGAAATACTTAATTGTGTTATAAGAGAAGCTGAAAATGCCAACTACAAATCCAAACACAACATTTAACGTCTTAGCTTTTGCTTTTAAAAAAGCATGTCTGGTCAGTAGGTTTATTGATCTGCTCGAGGACGACAACCAGTTTATTTATTCTGTGTTGGCATTTGATAGGAATAAGGTTGTTATAAGCTGTGTCACGTCTTACCGAGGGACCATTTTCTTTTCTTATGTTGAGGAGGATCACGACACTGTTGAACTGCTTTTCTTTTCTATTCTGTAATGTCTGCTATCAATTTACCAATTTGGTGCAAGCTGAATTACCTCAACAGCTATTTAACAGATTGTCATGAACTTTAGTGCAGATATTCATGGTGCTCAGAGGATGAATTCCCCGGACTGTGGTCTACTTCAGTAAATGTTCACATGTGCAAACGTTAACCTCAGATGATTAAAGTCAGCTAGAGCCATCACTAGCAGAAAAACTGGGACATGATTACGTTTTTCAGTGATGAGCAGTGTAAGCGATTACATTTTGAACTCCAGTAACGTACCCATTAGGTGATAACTTGTCAGTTTACTTGGCACCTTTAGCTAGACGGTTGTTATCTGCGTTCAGTTGATCTGGTAAATGTTAGCTGGAAGCAGACCAGACTTAAGGTAATTCTAGACTTGTCTTATATAAATGTTGTGTGTTCTTAGCACTCTTGCTAACATTAGCCACAGGCACATCCAGGAGTCCGTGAGCAGTCATTTAGGCTAAGCTAGCAGCTGCTGGAAGATCAATCAATAAAAAGTCCTTATAGATAAGAATCATGACTAGGCAGCCATCTTGGACAGTTACTTTGGGCTAACAGAGGCGGGCCCTATTGAAATGAATGTGGACAGAGCCATAATTGCAATTTCAGTAGTCAGTGGGACATAAAAACTGCATATATAGAATCATCAGTCTGATAAAGACTGCTTTAACAGTTTGGAGACTTTGCCCTTTACCCTTGTTTGAAACAAGGTTTTACAAGGCATTGCTTGCATCAATTGGACAATATAATTTGCTTGATGTTTCCTAGTTCAGCTGGTACAAAACAAGCGATTGGCTTGTTGTAGGAGTTGGAGCGAGTCTTGTCACACAACCACCATCTTTGGTGCTAAGGAATCACCCTATGAATTTATACTTAGTGTTTTTTAAGTGGTGTATTTACAATGTCTTATAATTTCTGCTTTTTAAACCATGATGTCCTTCTATTTCTACTTTTACATATTTTTATATAAGCTTGGATGTTTGTGTGGAGGATTTGGAACCATTTAAAGAAATGAAGCTGAGGTGAATAAAGAAAGCAACTAGTAACTTAATGGATGACTTTTGCTGATGAGTAAAGTGATGTAATTTCTTTTTTAATAAGGGAAGTGTAATGGACAATTTGCTTAACACTGATCACTAGCTTAAAATGTTCATTTTCTTTTTATTTAAATGTTCGTTGTTGAGGCTGTTGGCTTGTTTAGGGTTTGATGATATTACCTATAGCTAATCATCTTTACATCTTTTCACGTGCCATTGGTTATTCACTTAGTAAAACTTTAAAATATGTTCACTTTTCTTCTGACCAAATGTGATATTATTTGACTGATTGGTCGCTAGGACTTCTTGTTCTGTGTAAGAAAATGAGTTAAAGTGTTTCCTGTATACAATCATAATGTGGAAGAGCAAGACAGAGGATGAATTTTCTAAAATTGAACGTAACTATGGAGGTCCATTGTTCTTCTTACACAGTCCATAACAGATAAAAGGGACTAAACACAACTCTAAAATGAATGCAGTTACTCTCCTTTTTGTATTTTCTTCTCAAATATTTTCATATTTACCAACAGATGACGACAGCGCACATGAAGTCAGGATAAATGAGTGCATATGAAGCTTTATATTTATCTGTAAGACACAAAGAGTCCATCAAGAGGAAAGAAACTTCTCAGTCCTGTTCTCAGCAGAGACAGTGGCTTCTTCCCAATCTGACCATGTCTCGCATCGGGACAATTAAACAAGTCGCTGCAGCCGCCCAGTTCCTTCTCCAGACACTGAACTCAGTTATTACAGAGGCTAACTCCTCATCACCACAAGTTCACCGAGTGTGGCTAATCTTATCTGATCCGTTATTAGCAGCATTTTTCATCTTTATGGCAGAGCTAACAAGCCTCTGAGATCGTTAATAGCTGGGAATGTTCAAATCTCACCTTAAGCGTGAAGACGAATGAAAGAAGGATCACTGAACATAAATCACTTTGCTCTCTGCATAGTTCTACAGTGTGGGCAAAGTCTTAAGCCCAACGATTCACAAGCAGTTCTCATGAAACAAAAGAAATCACAAAGTATAAGGTGATCTCTCAAGCAACTACTTTTATTTCATTTAAATCACTGCAATGCTTGTGCAGAGGCAGGAACCAAAAATGATTTATCACAGACAGCTTTAGCATCATCTAGGAAATAAGGAAAAGATTACTGAGGAATGCATTACCAAATGCTTATTTCTGAAATGACAGCAAATTGGGACATTTGCTTTTCAAAGAAGAAATAATGAATCACACAGACTTTTCTTGCAGAAGGATCCAGGTGCTCATTTTGAAAGAGCTACGAAAAAACAACTTCATGAGCCATTTGTAAAGCAAACAGTGCGCTGCACACTTGACTGTCAAAACCAACACAAACGCATGACTGTAAAAGCAAAGGGAAGGCGAGATGCTTTTAGTTACCGAGCAGAAAGCTGTCAATATGTTTGTTAACAGTGAAGGGGTCACAGGTTAAGAGCTGGTAATCAGACAAAGTTTGAGTGACGGACGAAGTGATATCAGAGCGGGAATGACTCCACAGTTTAGCTGGTGTGTGTCTGCATCTGTGTTTTTGTGTTAGACTTGTTTAACAAGGATGGAACAAAACATTTATGAATCACATCAGTGAGTTAGTAAAGGTAAAACCCTCTTAAGGAAATATCCCTGCCAGACACTAAATGGATTTGCACTCATCGCACAGCCCTCATCCTCCCACCTGGTTTAGACAGCTCAATCTTTCTTGAGGTCTCGGGGTCATGTGCCAGTGACCTGTTATCAGTGACCCAACTTAGGCCTCCAGACGGCGTTAATCTGTCATGATAAGTTTACATCTGCTCAAATTGTTGCACTGGTACCTTGAGTTTAATTGAAGTGCTGATTTGGGGTCTGTTTTTCTTGTTTCTCTTTTGTCTGTTTTCTAATCCATGTGTCAGAGAACATCCAGCCGCACTCCAGACAGTCAGTCTGACTCTTCAGGGTGAAGTCAGAGGCAGCACAGCCTTTCCTCCTCTTCCTCCACCAGACTCCTGAACCCCAGAAACACACAAAAACATAACATGCAGGTTATAACTCTTACAGGTAGAGATGATAAGCACTGTTAGTCTGAGGTGATCACAGACAGAACTGAAGTTTTTTCCCAACTATTTGAGTATTTTTGGCTCGAAAATGTCAGAAAGCAATAAAAAATAAATCCTGAAGGAAAATTTTGTTAAATAATCATATTCAGTACGGTCGAAATTTTGATTTGCTGTTGAATAATCATTTCAGCTCCAGTTCATTCAGTAGCTGTTCTGGAGCTTTTGATCATAAACCTTGAACATGGATCTTGGAGTGGCATTTTCAGGCTAAAGAATGAACTCTGAAACTCAGCTTTTAAGCCGTCATCAAAGAGAAGTCCTTACAGTGTACAGTGCACATGATGACTGGCAGGCAGTGGATGAAGACTTAATACCACTTAATGGACCTTGTGATGAGATCAGTGTTGCAAAACCATCATAAATATGTTCATCATATGTCAGTAAATTGGTGTTTTTAATAAAGTATATTTTATGGTCACTTGTGAACACAACATCCACATATTATCATCTTAGATATTTAATTATATGATGGAAATTTTGGCAAACAGCCATTTATTTACACAACCAGCAGATACAGAGTAACATTATTATCATATGAAGTCATGTTTGTGCCTGCTGGAAGAAATTAAGACATTATTTCCTCTATTTTAAACTCTGTTTTTAGTCTCATTCAACTCTTTAGGGAAAGAGCAGTGGTGGTAGTACACAGTAGACAATAGCTGCCTACTAGAACTTGAACCACTGGAGACGAGAGCAGAGTGATTTAAGGATGCAAAATAACAATTGTCTGCTTAGTTAATTTTCCAAAAACAATTGATCAGTTGTTTTGTGTATAAAATGCCAGAAAATGATGAAAAATGTTACTCAGTGTTTCCTAAAGTCCTCGATGACACCCTCAAATGTTTTGTTTTGTCCACAATGCAAAGATGTCTTCCTTTTATCATAATAAAGAAATAAAGAAAGAAGGTGTAAATCATCCAACATATTCAATTAGCAAGCTAGAAAAGCAACAAAAATGAGCTGAAAGCTGCTATAAAGCTCAAAGGAGCAAACATTAATCATAGCAGCTTTACGATGGGACCTACAGTACAGGTTAAACTAAAAAGGATATTGTCCTTAGCCAGGCTACTTGTTGCCGTGTATTGCAGCAGTGTGAAGAAACCACAAAGAACGGCAGAATGTATTATAGTGTAACACGGTTCACATCAGCAGCGAGCGAAAGCAGAGAGCATCTGCTCAAACTGCTCTGAGATGCTTTCACAGACGATAAGCCACTCGGTAATGGCAACCTGGGGTCATTAGGGTCTGTTGTGCAGACAGTTTGCCACGGCACGAAGAGAATAAACAACCACCATTTTCATTTCTTATTCATGGCTTTAATCACGGATGACAAAACATCCAGTAAATAGAGAAAGGGAGGGAAAAAGTTGGCATTGACTGTGTGTCTTTCCTGTTCTTTCAATGTCTTTGGGACAGTCTGCTGGGTAATGAGAGGGAATTAAAACTGTGGCGAATTTGTAAATGTGTGTGGGGGGGGGGGGGTGGGGGGGGGGGCTGACATTAACAGGCTGGCATGGAGTAGAGCTGGCAGAGGCTCAGCTCACAGCACTGACAGTGTGAGGTCCTCTTTGCCCATTCTAATGAGGTATTTTGAGGGTCTGAGCTCAGGCCTGCAGCGGGGCCCCCTGGGGGTCAGATGCGGTTGGATGGGTGACGGAGGAGACCAGGAGGAAGTCTGTGGCAGTGGGATGGGATGGCTGAAATGCGTCAGTCCACATACCAGAATGGCAGATGGTTAAACAAGCTCAATGAAAGCAGGGAATGACATGAAACGTCTTCAAGGTCGCATGAAGGAAACTGCATCATATTCAGGAGTCGTTTCCTGTGACCTCAGCCGGCCCCTGATGTCAGTCTTTTGTCTGCAGGAATATCTTAAAACGGACACTGCGGATGTCCAAGTGACATTGAATGCGACGCCTGGACAATACTGGACTCATACACAGGATCTTAGGGAAATATTCCTTCTATTATTCACAGTAATGTTTTCGCAGGAAGAGGACGGACACTGAGTTTCTGGTGATTTGCTCATAAGTGAAGAATGCTAAATGTAAACAGAGCATCAAGTTAATTTGAATTTAATGAAACCATCCCAGGTCCATTATTTGCCCTCGAACAGTTCACTCCACTTGACATGTTTAAATAATATGTGGCACTTTATTGAGCACCGTAGGGGACGTCTGGTTTCATTTGACCCCCTATCGCAGAGATGGGAATCCACAATCTATGTCAGGGAAGGCTCTGAGTCTGTAGACTTTAATTGCAATCAGATACTACAGCTTTAGACTCGAACACCTTTAACAGGGGAAGGCAAACTAATCAGTGAAATCACCTGGTGCGGTGTTTTAGTTGGAATGAAAACCTCCAGCAGACATGGCTGTTCTCTTGCCTGACCTGTCAGTTAAACCACACTGTCCAAAACTCTTCTCATGTCCCTGGTATAAACCTCGCTGCACATGTCAGAGCGTGCGTGCTAAACTTTTACTGTTCTCACTTAAGAATAACAACCCGCAGCTCTGTTATATTATGAGGGTCGTGAAGGCTCAGAGGAGTCACAGTGAGGCTTGTGTTTATGGCAGCTCTTCATTTCGAAATGTGCAAACGAGACGTGGATCAGCGCTCGTCCATTATGGTTTGCAGCAGCACATAAGGTCTTTCAGTTAAAATGTAATTACTGCTATAAAGTCGATCCCTGGAGGAAAGGATGCTCCCATCCCTAAAAGAAATTATCTGAAGGACACTTGAATACAGAGCTTCCTCATACTGCAACCTGTTACTTAAAAGAGATTACTTTGCCAAAGGATTTCAAATTGTGACGGAAACATATTTAAGGTAAAATGATTTGATATAATAGTTGACTGAGTCCATATTTAACTCTTTGTAACAATCAGTTTTCCTTTTTTTTTTGCATTGGGCAGCACTGTCGTTATTACAACAGTACAGCTACATTTGCCAGTGTTGTGTGGTAACGCTGCTGCTTTTGAATCAAACAGCTTTTCATTAAGGAACCGTTTTAATTCATAAAGTTGTGTGGTAGCAGCTGTTTGTGAAACTACAAGCATAGCAGAGCAAATTAAGTATCAGTACATGTTGCTACTGCTCCACACGGATATATACTAGTTTACATATTCCATATTGGCATATTTGTGTGACATCTTGTACCATTACTTAATGTAGTATACAAACTGCTAGTGGCTGCTTGCTAGCTCTGGATTTGGGTGTGAGTAGGCATCAAATGACTAAAATAAACATAAAATAATGAAATGCAATTAAAGTTGCTTCTGATGTAGTAAACCGCTTTTGCTACTTTGGTGTGACTTAGCTTCTTACATTTCTCTGGGAGTAGTTTCAGTGGAGTGAACTTCATTTAAAGGGGATTAATGGTGTTATTCATTTGAAATGTTAAGTCACAGTTTTATAAAAATCCCAGTAAGAAATTTCAAATGGAACAGCTCTTATAGTCAGACTTTTTAGTTTGGAAAGGTAGAAGAACCTCATCAACCCTCATCTCAACAGTAGTGAAAGTTTGTATAGTAATGCAATGTTTGTTAGCACTACTGTCTTATTTGCCTCATTAAATCAATTGTATACACAGTACTAGTCTGACCTCTAACTGTTTGTATGTTGCTATGATGTCTGTATGTGCAAAGTAAAGAATAATCCATGGTATTGTTATTATTTAATAATTTCCTCCGGGATGAATAAAGTAAATCTTATCTTAACTGCTAACCTGAAAACAAAATTCTTTCTGGAGGTGTTCATCTTAGTTTACAGACTTGTTGTACTAGAGCAAAGTCAACTTGGTGTGATGTCATCCCCAGCCCAGACTAACATGGTAAATAGAAAGTCACATAAATGCTAGCTTAGCTCTGTAAACTTTTAAAAATAGCTTGCCCAACTCAATAAGTTATTTTTTTATGCAAACAGTTGCTGGTTATGCACAGTAAATGTATGTATGCCTATCTTTGTATCATGTACACGTGCATGTATGAATTCAATCTAATTTTTAACTAGTCTTTTCCTTTGTTGCATTATACATTCTTTATTACATCCGTAACTAAAATCCAGATTTTTGTTTTGTACCATTTATGTGCAGTAATGAACCGGACAAGGTAAAAAACTGTCCTATGAACAAACAATTTTGAATCACTGGAAAATATTAGTAAGTCAGCTTTCTGTACATTTTATTGATGGAATCTTCTGGATGCTCATTGGTTGTTATGTATCTGATTGTCTAGTGCAATGCCAGTCAGCTTTAAGTGGAACAGCTGTGTTTGTTCCATCATCACTGATTGAAATCTTACCTGATTATCCATTTTTTCTTGCACTTTAAAGTGTGGACTATGTTATTCAGTTTAACTTTATACAATCAGCAAAAACAACATTAACCACATTTATCACATCACAGTGTCTGACCTGTAGGCAGAAATCTCCATGTCTCTGGCCATCTTCTCACTGAGCAGCTCCTTATAGTCTTCACACTGCTCCCTCATCTGTGCTTTCAGGTCGACCTCTTGCTGCCTCATTTCGTCTATAGTACACTAAATAACATGCACATACACACAGCACAGGGTGGGCCGTAGAAGATGAGATTAAATGACAGAATTAGTCCAAACCACCGGTCCATTACAGGTCGTGATTACATTAATCCATCCACTCTCATACCTCTAACTCAGCAATCTCATTGATGTAGGCAGCTTTCCTCATCTCAGCCTCGTCCTCCAATTCCTCGTTACTCTTCTCCAGCTCAGCGAGCTCCTTTTGCAGCTCTGAAATCTACAGAAATACAGAAAAACAGCAGTTATTCATTCAAAATATGCCTGCAAAGCACACTTACTTATTGTATTGATGTTAGACTACAACATAATGTTCCCTTTAAGGTCATTTTCAGTTCAAAATGTGCAGCTGAAGAGCACTTCAACCTGGGTCAGCCTAGTCCTTAAACCAGTTTTCTATTTGAAATGCTAATTAAATACTCAACATCTAACATACAATATTCAACTTGTTATTGTGTTAGCTGGTACATATCTCCCTGTTTGAGATTTCCAGCAAACACAGAGTAATCGGAGTCATGTTTCTGGCCACCTTACAACCACAATTCCTATATTTACTTTTCTTTAAGCTCCATTTTGGCCTCATTAGAACCTTTTTAGCCGTGTTAGCAGCAAGTTGACATAATGGTCCATCAGTATGGTCCAGACTGAAATATCTCAGTGTATACTGGATGGATTGTCACAAAGTTTTGTACAGACATTCATTGTTTCCAGATGAGGGCTCCTTTTTACTTCGGTGATCCCCTGACATTGTATCCAGTCCTATGACAAGGTTTGTGGTTTTAAGGTGAAATATTTCAGCATACATTGGACGGATTGCGATGAAATTTGGTTCACACGCTCACACCCCCTCAGGAGGAACTGTATTTATTTTGGTGATGCCCTTAGTTCTCATCTAAAGCCATCATCACATCAACATTTTATTCAATTATCAGGTTTATGATTTAATACCTTCCAACTTAACACATTCCCATCATCTTCAGCTGTACTTTGTGTTTAATACTAAACAATATCATAGATAAAATTGAGCTTTAACTAACTACAACTTAAGTGTGCCAATTAAGTCATCGAACACATACAGAACAGGTTTCTTTACCTCTCCTACAAACTAACCGAGGAGCGTCCCTCCCCGATATCTCAGCCTGTGGTGTCCTGCCGTGAGTAATTACAGCAATCACACAAGTTCAACAATTAGCTGTCAGAGCCAGATGGGGATCCAGGCGGTCCTGCTCGTCTTTCAGCGAGATCATGTGAGCATAAGACGACCCGGTTACTACTCACAGGCTGATGATGATTTCCCAAACTGGTCGAGTCGCTTACTCACACTCTCCTTCATTCTCCCTGTCATGATAAGTGGAGTCTGGTCGTACATGTGGAGGCGAGTAGCGGCGTACAACCCCATCAGTGCCGGCTCTATTATATACATTTCTGTGTCAGGGCTGATTTCACTGCAATCTGTTTGTTTGGCCATGTTGTGTCTCTGTGAGAAACCAGACCCGAGGCGTCCATCACAGGCGAGAGAGGAAACAGAGCAGATCAAGCCGTGCTGTCCATCCGTCAGGCTGGATTGAGCTGAACTGGGGCTTGTGTGCTGCATATTAGAGAAAAGTAGATGATGTTGGGAGAGTCTGCTGTGGTTACAGAGGCTCACTGTTTATTTAAAGAGCTGGAGGTAGAGCCGCAGTCACAGTAATGAGAACCAAACCAGCATGTTTGTTACAGATGTGGTTAGGTGCCTGCTGTGGTCGGGCCACTGATGGATGTTAAAGAGACCAAGGTAGACCAAGAGGAGGTGGTCTTTGCTTCCTGAAGCCATCTGCTGATTTTACCTGAGTCACAGCTTCCTGGTTTGTATCTTTATTGATGCCTCACTTTGTGGTCTGTCTCATTCAAAGGACTCTTGCTTTCCCGGTATTTCTTTTTTTTTTTTTTTTTGCTGGCTGGATGAAAAATATCAGATGAAGGTTTATTTCCTCTTTTCGAATTACAGATTAAGTCTACAGTCAGTGTGTGTGTGTGTGAAGTTGTAAGATGTTTATGATGCTGATGGCGCTCTGAAAGACTGTACTTAATAACTTAGGACACAGAGGGCAATAAATCCTGTCTGAGCTGCAGCCGAGCCCTTCACATCTCCTGCTGAAAGTGTCCGCAGAATAAACACTCTGGTCAGCAGGATCTCCCACACTGTTGCTCTGCTGTCACTCAGCTGTCCTCCACTCCCTTCGCCTGCTGTGGGAAACCATTCATTTTCACCATTATGTCTGATTTAAGAGCTGATGGACGACGCAGAGTCAGTCGTGGGTTGTAAGACTCCACTGTTTTTTGTCAGTAAAGAGGTTGAAAATGTATCATGGGAAGATCTGAATCAGTAGGCAGTAACCGAAGGATTTCAATGATGTGTAGACACGATACGGGGTGGTTAGCCCCCTACAATATATATTTTCTTTCTTGGCAGTAGTATTAGTAGCCGTGCAGACAGTTTTGATCTGGTACTTCCTACAGGTGAAGAAACAGAAGTCAAATCAGTTTTAGCTGTGGAGTTCCCAGCATTGAAAAACTTCATTTGAATAATTAAATTACAACCTACAAACAGTACCCTCAACACTGTGGATTCAATTCACTTCAGTTTTATTTATATGGTGTCAATTCACAACACACATCATCTTAAGACACTTTAGATCATAAATTCTACAAAGAAAATCTATAAATCCAGAATATCCTTTGGATTCTCTTTGAGCAAACACAACAGTGGACACATCTCATAACACCAGGCTGTTACTTTAAGCAATACTTGGGCATTTTGGGGAAACTCACTTTATTGAGAGCTAGATGAGAACTTTATTACCACTTTCATGTCTGTACAGTGATATGGAATTACTAAGAAAAGTCAACTACTTTAGCTTAGTCTAAAGACTGGAAATAAGGAAACAGCCTGAAATTCAGAAATTGACTGTACAAAGATAAAAACAGGTGGGTATGTAAACCCTCAGAAAACCACAACTTGTCATTTGTTTCACTTCATTTTAACATGTTAATTGGCAAACTTGCAGAAGTTCTAGTACGATGATGTTGTTACTTTTAGACAGAGCCAGGCTAGTTGTGTTTCAGGGTTTCCGGTCTTTGTGTGGAGTTAAGCTAGCAAGCTGCAGGCTGTAGCTTCATTTCTAATTTGCAGACATGAGAGTGGTATTGATTGCTTGTATGTGTATTTCTACAAATGTTGAACTCTTAGTCTGAGGCTGAAATATACGTCTCTGGACTCCACCATGACTGTACTCAAATATTGGCTAAATGAAAATTGCTCACCTGACACATGAACCAAAAAAAAAATTTCAAGCCCCTGTATTTTTTTGGATCATTTCTTCTTTAATACTTACTTGCTTATTTGTTTTTTCAAGTAATCAGCTTGCTTACCTCACAGGCCTGCAACATTATTTTTTTTGGGGATTTGGGTGATATCGGAGGTAATTATGTCAAAATCATTGCATAAAAACCTCAAAATTATCTGTATGATTTAAGCGCAGCCAGTTTACTAACATCAAAATGTACTATATAAATACAAATGTTTTGGTTTAAATGCCTCAATTCCATATTTTCACAGTTTGAGTGAACTGACTTGAAAAAAGAGAAACTGAAAAAAGGGAGCCCACTCACCAGCATTTTTATCTCTCCGACATCCTTCATCTTGGACAAGTCTTTGACCGCTGACCCTACAGTTCCTCCCACTTCCAGTTTCCTTCCATCACCACTACGAACCACAGCAGAGGAAGATGCACCAGACTCATACTGCAGAGACAGAAGAATGAGGAGTCAGTGCAATTGTAAAAGTTTGTATACATGAAACAACTATTAGATCTTTCAGTTTAAATCTAGAAACGCAGAAGACCAGGCAGGCTAGTGCCGTCTTTTGGGCAGTGAAGTGCACTTTGACAGAGGGAGCAAAGAGCAATCAGCGCCTCTCATGCTGGCTGATGGTTAAAGCTCTCCTTGCGTTCACCGCAGTCATGATTGGATGGAACAAATGCAGCTGAAACAAGCAACACGAGGGTGCACAGGTGTGTGGGAGTCAGCCAGCAATCACCATTACTGTTCAAAACCAATAGCAATCATTTTAGCGTCGAGACAATTGCATCTCGTAATCGAGGCCAGACGCAGACAGGACGGTGTCCAGCTGGCGAAGGAAGAGGCTGAGTGGGAGGGAGGGAATAGATGGGTTTAAAGGAGGGGGGGGGGACAAAAAACACAGCGAGGCAGGCACACATCTATGTAAGTACGCCGGCTACCCTTCAGCCATGCCGCCAAATGAAGGACATACACACACACACACACCAGCGTCCACTCCAGTGCTGCTCAAGAGCCTGGGAAGGCGGCCTGCAGTCTGATTACAGCCCTGACCTCTGAACCAGGCAGACATCCTCGCCCCAGAGGGGGTCAGACCCACCGGAGCTGCAGTCTGACCCCGATGCAGTACCTCAGCGCTGCAACACACACACTCACAGACACACACACACACACACACACACACACAGGTGGACAAAGGCGTTCTGTTCGGGTCCAGAACTTAACCTCTGATTCTCAAGTTCTTCTCTGGTGTTGTGTTAAGAGGAAAAGAAAACAAGTCGGAGTACCGTTGTGTGATTTGTGAAAGCTGAGATTTATGTCTGGACCTGACCGGGCCGTTTCTGAAGCACAGAGAGAGGATGATGTGGTGAGAATAGTAGAAGTCATGTGATCAGGAGGTGAATAAGGAGCTGCTCTGTGGGTGGTGTAGTGTAGCAGATCCTTTACTTAAATGAGAGTAACAACAAGAAATTCACAATAATCCACCAAAAGTAAAACACCTTGGACTAAAATCCTACGTGCACAAACGTTTGCAGCTAGCAAAAGGTACTTTAAGTATCTGGTGTAAAAGTACTTGTTCTACGGGGAAAAAAAATTGTGTGGTTTTGTAATACTGATACATCTCTGCAAAAGTGGAATTATTGTATTGTCATTATTGGTCAAATAGTGATTTGATTTACTTCATATACAGTTACACAGTTTAGTCTAGCACTTCTCAACCTACAAAATTGATCAAGTTCCTCTAAAATAGTTCCAAATAAATCTGTAGGTTCGGGAATTGATTAATGGGGTAGAAGAAAACAAAATCGTACTACACAAATTTGCATTCAGTTTTGCATCTCTGAAATAGTGGATAACTTTAAAAGTTTAGCAGCCACGTGAAGAGAAAATCCCTCTTTGATATAACAGCTCATAAAGTGTGTTTGCACATAAAACAATCTGAATGGAAATGCTACAAAAAAATTTGAAAAAAAAACAACAACTTTGCAGCAAAGTTTTTACACTTGGCTGAGGTGGAAAGCTTCGTGTCGTAGTAAAAACAAAATGAGAAACTAGAGCCAATTAAGCAGGATACAGCACCTGAAACACATGACTGCAGCTTCCCAACACTAAATAGAAACCATCAGATCTCTGAGGAGCGATAAGGAGACTGTAAGACTCCTCAAGTTAACACAGGAGGCAAACAGAAATGTCACATTTCCATCTTCCTTTCCATATTTTCTTCCACCACGTGATGCTTGATTAGAGGCTCTTTTAACTGCATTTCACCCTTTTCTCCTGCAATTTTGTTCCAACAGCTGGAGAATTAGTCTGACCAGCTGTTTATAATGACATGCATAACTCCTGATATTGGTAATTGGCATTAATTTGCATTTTCTTTTGTGTATTTTCTGGAAATTTTGTTAAAATGTGTTCTACATCTAGATGGAATGCAGAAAACAGACATTTGAACACAACAAAGGCTCTAATCAGAGTTATCAGGGTCAGGAAACATTTTAATCTTAAATACTGCAAGATTTCAAAAAATATAATCTGAAAATCTCAATCTGAAAAGTGACTATTGTCTATACTTGCGTGATAAGTTAAGTGTAATTAAAACAAAAGATGCAGTGAAGTAGAATGTAATGTAAATGTAATGTCCACTGAAATTCTATTTAAATACAACACTTTTGAGTGAATATATTTTGTGTCTCTGGTGTGCGGAGTCCATTCATGTAGATGTGACTGTATCTAAAGCCACAAATCAGATTGTGGTTCTAAAACGTCTTCATGGTATGTTTTTGTGTCTTGTGCTACACTGTGCAGTACCTGGAGGCTCTCAGCCAGCTGGCAGTAATACTTCTTTACATCCAAGGCCGGAGTGATGTCTGGGCTGCCAAATTTAAAAGCCACTGCTCCCGTCGTGCCTTCATCTGGCTCCAGCAGACTCTCCACATCCTGCACACACATGCAACACATAGAAAATACACTACAGTGAGGTATATTTTAATACTCTGCTCAGTGGTGAAATGTAACTAAATACATTTATGAACTAGACACTACTGAAAATCAGTTTTGACTGTTGCTTCCTACATTTCAGAAAGAATGTTTTCATTTGCACTACTTTAATTTTATATCCACAAACCAAACGAGCTCACATTCTAATATGTGATGAATTATCAATGATCAAATTACAAAACAGTACAGTAAGTAGTTAAAATTGACCTGCTGCAACATTAAAACTCTGCTTTTAATAAATCGATAATGCATAGCAATTTAAAAAAGGACCATTATTCACAAGGAGCACTTTGACTGTGATACTTTAAATACACTTTGCCCTGATAATAATTAGTATCTCAACATAAGTAACATTCTGAATGCAGAAACGTAACTTTTTTTCACAAACTTTTTTTTAATCAGTCATATTGCAACATTTACTTAAATATCCACATACTTCTTCCCCATTTGTCTTTTAACTATTTAACAAGTAAATGCCACCTGTGAGTATGAAGTATGACATATTGTGTCATTAGATTATTAGTAATGCTTTAAAAGTAAAAGCAGTTGTAGCTGAGTTTGAAATAGTTTTACTTACTGTGTGTACTGCTAAGTGTTTTTATCTATACCTTCGCTTTATGTTTACTGTGTTCTCTATGCATCTCTTGATCTGTACAGCGTCCTGCAACCATATCTGTCTAATAGCTGGAGTAAAAAAGCACAGCAGCATTTCTCACTGAAATATCGTACCGTAGAAGTGTGAAGTGGCAATGAAATACTCAAGTAGAATGCAGCCTAAAATACAGCATGCAAGTAAATGAACATCTGCAAATAAAAAAAATGCAAACAGTACATGGTGATGGATTTTACACACAACAAAAGCCTTAACATGTATGTCTTCAGTTTCTAATATGGAGCCCTTTCAGTAAAAAACCCCACATCCATTACAGAGAAAATGAACTGCTACAGAGCTGCAGTGGCAGTCTAACATTTTTCTCCTTTTCACTGCACCTAAATAACGACATGGCTGCCGATTTGTCAGGGGAATATGGGGTATCTGGAAGTGCTGATAATAACAACAGTTAATAAAACAAAGGGAACTTCTGTTTTCATTTGGTATTCAGCCGCATTTCCCGGACTGTGAGTTATCGAGCGTGTCCCAGAGGGAGTGTGTTAAACGCTGGGCGGCCCGGCTTTGCAGAGAAAAACACAGAGTGATGGAGCTGCTCCTGCTTCAGCTGCCTCGTTCCCTCTGCCTCCAGCCTCTAGATCTGATACTGGGGCGCGTCTGTCATCTCCTGGTGAGGTGGAGAGAACTGTACAAGATGCAGAGAGCAGGGTGTGTGTGTGTGTGTGTGTGTGTGTGGATGTGATATAGGATAAGATGCGTGTAGGATATGGCTGCAAACGTGCTTGTTTTAAAGGAGCAGTTCAGAAGATTGGGCTGCACTTATTTGCGTTCTTGCTAAGAATTCCATAAGACGACTGACACTACTGTCCTTTTTGTCTGTTACATACTACGGTTCAGACGGTGAAGCAAATTCTTGCCTCGTGTCATACTGGACAAGTCTGACTGCTGAACTATTTGTGATTATCTTGACCAAAACAACTAATTTACAGACTGCACAGATGCTTCCTATAAATTATCTGCCAGCAGGTGCATGTATGTGGAAACAACAACCATGACTGAAGGCTGAAGTCTGTGTAAAGTAACTTTAAGTGCGTTCACTCCAACTGATGCTGGTTCTAACTGACTCTTACTCAAAAAGCGACAAATTCATTTGAGTCATTATGGTCTCAACTGATAAGTTCATTTCGTCCCGTTGGAAGTTGGTTAATGAGATTTAAAGGTTCTTAGAGGGCTTTTATGTTTATTGTATCGTCACCAGTTGCCAGCTTAGAAGGGACATTTGCATCTTCTGTTTAAAAGTCAAATCTGCAGACACAGGTCCATTGTGTTTGTATTTAAAGAGTGGATCGAGAATAGATCATTAAATGCTATCACACAATATTTCATTAAGTTTCAGGTCACTTGATCATGATACCTGCTCTGATAGCACATCGTTAGCCCAGGTGTGAACCCTCCTGAGATTCCAGTAAACTAGCGTTTGCTTCAAACACTGCTTATTTGGAAGGTCGTGGCTCAGAATTGAAAGGCAGCTGCAGCTCTAGCCTTCAAAACCCACACCAATGGGTGGGGCAACACCTTGCTACGTCCATCTTTATATACAAGTTGAAGCTTTTTTGCAGTGCAGTGTGAGTCAGAACAAAGAACTAACTAGAAACTTCAGTCATTCTTGGTAATTTTTCTACTCTATGTAGATTCATGATGCAGATAAGTAAAGATATGCATCGGTAAACACACAAATGTGCTGCTCAACATGAGAGGTGTGCAGCTACATCTTCAATTAAATGTGTGCTTTTTCAATTGACTTTATCTGCATTCACCCCACACCTAAAATTTTTTTTAAAAGGTTACAGTCATCAGCTAATTAGCATAGCTCAGCATTAGGACTGGAAATGGGCTCTGTTTTGAGGAAAATCTCCCAGAATCCTTTCTAAAGCTCACTATTTGAGATATTTTGCTTCGTCTATTTTATATGTACAGAAAATAGAAGTATGAGAATCGCAGTTTGTGAGTGCACATAGTGAATTATCCATTTTACATTTTGGTGTGTATATGAATTAAACAAATAGGCAGGTTTTGTTATTTTTGGACAGAGCTATACTAGTTGCTTCGAGTCTTTATGCGAGGCTAACCTAAATGGCTGCTGGCAGTAGCTTCATATTTACCCCAAAAACATGAGATTGCAGTCCTTTTATTTGACTCTCTGTCAAGAAAGTCTATCTCCTCCTATCCCTTCAAGAGTAAAATAATGACTCTTGAGCACAAAACAATGACAAGGGGCCCAATTCGGACTTTTCCATTTTTAATCCTCTCTCCATATTTTTCAGTTGACATGGCTGTTTCTGGCTAGAACTCCTCAGCAAGGTGACTGGGGTCATCAGAGCTGTGTTTGTCACCACAGATCTGGGCATGCCTCCAACACTCCTGTCTGACCTAAGTGCTACATTTTAAGCCATTTCCATGGCTATAAACTGTTCCTGTTTCATCACACTGCAGCTACACTCTCTCTCTCTCTCTCTCTCCCTCACCGTCTTGTGCTGGGCCTCCATGTTGGCCAGCTGCTCCTCGTAGATAGCCACTTGCTCCCTCAGTGCCAAACACTCTGCTGTCACAGCATCTACTTCCTGCAGAGAAAATCAAGTTAGCAGAGAACAATGCCGAAAGTAAAGAAGTTCAACTCAATTTCTGGAGGTGTCTGAGAGGAGAAGTCTGCGGTTTTGGAACTAAATCAAACCACAGGTTGAATAAACAAAGAAAAAAAAGTCTGTGTTTCCACCCTGTACACCCATTTTAAGAACCATCAGCACCAGCACATCCACTCTGTTTCCCTGAACAGCAAGTAGACACTGCATTGCAGAGGAAAGGGGAGGAGGAGGAGGAAGATGAGAAGGAGGCTAACTAGACACAAAAGCTCTGTCGCCCAATCCATTTGCCAGCAGGGGTTCTCAGCTCATCTACTCTTTTAAAAGAACCAGACTAATTGGTGTTGGATGCAATAACTGTGGGCGCCTGCATGTGCATTTGATCACATGAAGGGAACGTTTGGTAGAGAAGTTGTGGATCCTCGCTGGGAGGGTGGCAGGGGCATTGATGTACAGCAGCAGGCAAAACTGCTGTGTTCAAATAGCAGGCAGCAGCTGGAGAGAAATTACATTCTGCACAACTTCAACACAGTATTAACAGATTTCTTTGGCCAGTGGAATGAGCTGTAAACATAATATCAACGCATAAAGTTGTTACTATCAACTTAATGAAACATAGGCCCACTTGAGTCCACCCCTTAAAGTAGGTTTAATATTCACTCTGCTTTAAACTCTTTACTCTCCACCAATTATTGAGGGAATAACTGACCCTCTATCTGCAAACTATGGAGACCGGCTAAACTTGTCAGAATTTTGCAGCTGCAATCGAAACAATGAGCGCAATGAGAGTGAAAAACTGTGAAACTACAGGTCTTGAAACTAAAACACCAACCTAAAAGAGACTCATGGCTTTGTAGAGCTGAAAGGAGCTGCAGATCTTTGGGGGATAATTCTCTGCGGGTTCATCATCACACAACTCATTTCACATCACACTTTATCCTTTTGACACCTTTTTAATTTGAAAATATTGATTTGTGCCACTTTGCAGTGATGCAGCTGCGGTCCGTCTAGTTTTCTGTCCTTAAAAGACCCTGTGAGGTTGAAACTGGGTAAGATTTTCACCAATGTACCACACTTTAATGTAATTTCTAGCCTTGTTTCACCTTGAAAAGCAGCTGAACTCACTACATGCTGAACTGGCTGACCTCTTCATCCATCTACTCAAACTCACTGCTGTATCACAGTCACAGAAAAGCAGAAACACAACAGAGAGGGTTAGTTTGTGAGCCTTGACAATAACACAAGAGAGAAACAACACAATAGCCAGTCATATGCTTTAAAATAAATCAAACGTGGCTTGTTTATTGTGTATAGAGAACTGTGGTTTGCTGTGGGCTGATCTGTGTAGCATTCACTCCTCTCCTCCGCATCTCTGCTCTTCATCTACCTCCCTGCCGTTTTCCCACCAAGTCTTGTCACCCTGCAGCTGCTTCCAATTCAGAACCGAAGAACTGAGCCAGCGGGAACATTACGGCACCATATTACATCCTGCGTTACATCTGTAAGGCAGAAATCAAAGCCTCTCTCGCATCTGGGCCGGCTGGGAGGAGATGGGCTCTGGCATGTGTGAGGGCGGGGGTGTGGAGAGGCTGGTGGCTCAGGTTGCAGTGGGCCACCAGCCCAGACTGTGCGACTGCTGCTGATCAACACCCATTTGGGCAACACTACAGAGGAGCAGCTGTGCCAAGGCTGGTTCACAGGGAGGCCGAGACGCTTGACACCACTGCCATCTAGTGCTGGAAGTACATTATCACAACAATGCTCTGATAACAAGCAGCAGCACAGTTTTTAGGTTTACGCAAAAGCTTTAAGCAGATTTATCACTAATATAATAATAATAACTATTATTATTATTACTGAGACACTTCAACTCTTCAGAGGGTGTTCACACCAGTTTTACACATTTTGAAATCTTCTTCTTTAGCTTGAAGGTTTCATATTTGTTATTAAAACCATTCATTATGAGCTGAGGGTATAACACATGAAATATGTGGAATTTTGCCTGTCTAATGGAAGGTACTACTAGTTGTATTCTGGGAAATACAGGACCCAGTGTTTTGGACCTTTGCACATACTAAAGACTAAAAATCAGGGCATCTCAGCTGCTGCAGTTTCAATTTCATCCATTCTTTTTCCTCTGCTGATTCATGCAAATATTTATGGAATTATGATGGCAAAAGTTAAAGATAATATTGTTGAAGAAAAAAATGTCACAACATTAAAAACTTTACCTGTGACAGGATTCATTAATAGTTAAACAGTGCACAGGATGTTTAACAGACTGGAAAGAGTATCCAGATCAACTACAGGGTTTGATGTTTCTTGTAAAGAAAAAATAATGAATGACGGATTGTGTGTACATTTTAGAATAAGCCATTAAATCTGTAAATATAAATATTAGTAAGCACTTTGTTTGTTGGCTTTGAGTCTTTGTAGCTTTTTCCAGAAAGTTAGAGGTTCATTTATAGAGCTGATATGTAAAATAATGAGATTAATTATTATTTATACATTTTTTTCTGTAACTGCCATCTGTATAAAATAATTGCTAATTCACTTACAAACCATAACACTTTGGTGTACCTGGTAACAATAAAGCTGTCGAATCAAACTAGGTGTACTATGAGTTGCTGTACATATTAATGATTTATAATGATTATCTTACTCATTGCTGTACAGTCAAGCTGTACGATATACTAAGCTTAATTTTAGATCTCTGGAGTAGAAATAATTCAACAGCCTAAGTAGTAGAGCACATTATTGGAACTCCAATGTCTCTTATTTTCATCTTGACAGTATGATTAATTTATTTTTGGCAATGCTTAATATTTAATTTATCCATCCTTGTATCGGGTTAATTTAATTATTTCATTGTTTACAAGAGACAGACGGCTGTGAGAAACGGCTCCGAGTGTAACAGCTGACTTAAGAGTGATTTGAACTATGAGAGGGGGAACTTGGGTGTTTCCTGTCTTTTCACTGTGATTCTGAATAGAGAAGATGCACTTCAAGACAAATATCAACACAATTACTACAATAAATACTAGTTTGTTTACATTTGTGCAACTTTGTGCTATTTTGTCTACCAGCTGCAGGTTCACCACTTAATTACTGAGGTGCTGGACTTCTACCACAGACTTAGCTACCGCTGAGACAACTGTGGTCATGTCCTCAGTTTGACCTGTAATTGACGCTATATGAATAAAATTAAATTAAAACAAAATCATGAATTGTTCTGTATTTGCCCACCAGAGTTTTTCTCCTGGCTGTGGTCCTGAAGCAGCCTACGAGCTTCCATGCAGGGAAATAAAGCTTACAGACTGAACAGCTGACAACTATTACCTCAGCAACATCTTGTCGTTCCTGCTGGAGGAGGATCCTCTGCCCTGCAGCCTGTGCATACTCTTCCTTCAGACATTCAAGCTCCTTCTGCAGCTCTTCAGTGTCACACAGAATCTCATCCTGCAGGGAGACACGGCAACGACAGTGATGGATCTTGACAATGTTACAGATCAAGCCTGTCTGTCACTGTAGGAAGTGAAGTAAAATTTATGGGGTGCAATGAAGCGTGCTTGTGAAATGATAGAACACCTAATTTAGGTATGCCATCTCACAGAGAAACATGCAGCAGACACACCCAGCAGCACCCTACCCTCTGCCTGCGCAGTCTTTCCACCACTGCATCCAGACTGTAGACAGGCAACGCCACAGCGGAGGTGAAGTTCGAGGTAGCTTGCTGACTGTTCAGCTTCTCCTCTAGTTCAACTATCTGACATTCAAGAGACTCATTCTCCTCCTCGAAACAATGAGCCTCAAGGACACAGAGACAGAATAAACAGGGATAAACTCAGAGCAGATACGTGCAGAACAAAGGCATGACAGCAGGTGGAAAATGAAGCGCTGATGTGTTGTTGGCAGCAGTGACCGTTTGTTCTCACCAGTTCAATAAGTCTGACCAGGCGGTCATTGAGGGCAGCGATGATGGTGCGATCCTGGACAAACTGGTGCAGACCCTCTTTGTTTAGAGCCTTCGCAGCCACGAAGTCTAACTTATCACAGTCACAATCATCAGCAGCTGCACCCCTGAAAAGACGCAAAGCTCCGAAGACTGGACTCAGGATTGTTGAAGATTTTAAAAGAAATCACAGGAATGCATATAGTATAGAGAAATATTAATTAGCCACATTGGGAGAGGCTTCTGCTGTGAAACACTGAATGCTTCAGTGCATTTTTGCTCCACCCATCAAGGTAAAGGAACATCAGGAATATGAGTTTTCCAAAAAAACTGAACTTTCTTCTGTGCCAACGATTTATTTTAACCTCTACTTATCATTTATAATCTCCAAACCTATATATTGACAAATTACAAAGTTATAAGTAGAGACAAATACCTTAATAAACCCATAACTGCTTACAAAAATATAAATAATAAATGCTGGTTATAACCAGACTCAGCACTGTAGCCTCTATGTATTTTTCTTTAGTTAAAAGCTTTTTTTTTCCTTTTTAAAATAATATTTTAACATCTTAATATCTAAAAATTGCCAACTGAGAGCCAGACTGACCTGACAGAGGCCCGGTACTGCCCTGCACACTGCACACTCGACCCTCCATTTCGACTCCAGCCGTTTTCCTCAAACAGCTTGCGGTACGAAGACACTCTGAGCACGGCCATAGCTGCGGATGGGTCCAAACTGGGATAAAACACAACAAGCCAATGGTGGCAGCAGATTCAAGGTGGGTTTATATACTCACAGGGAATGTAGCACCGAGGTGAAGCAGACTAACTATAGCGTGAACATCAGCCAGTCACGATTTCACGTGTACCTGAGGAGTGACCTCCAACATCTACTGTGCGTTGAACTGGAGCACAAATAAGCTTTATACATAGTTTTATTTCTTTTAAATAAATTAAAAGTACCAAAAAATCTGAAGTTGAAAACAAGTGTTTCCTTGTGTACCTTTAAATGTACCTTAATTGTATGACAAAACTGAAGACAAACTCACAATGAATCCACCCATTACATCAGTCGGTACAGTGGCATAAGACAACACTTAAAATCAGAGGATTTCGATTATATTGATTTTCCTGTTGAACACAACATGATGAAGGCAGTATTTCTAAAGAAAGTGAATGTCTGTTGTTAAACGCTTCTCCCAAATCTGAATCGCCAGGAATTATCCCTTTAGGCTCAAGCTACTTTTTGGCAAAGCTCAGCTTGATTAAAGCCAACAGAGGAATATAGTGTATAGGTGGCAAAAAGGCAGAAAAAATTACAGAAGAAAAGATCAACTTCAGCCCAACAGGCATTTACAGAAGTGCCACGATTGTCAGCATTTTAACGGTACATCATATGTTCATGTCTCCCAAGTTAAAATCTGAAATCCTGAAGCATCTTAGAAGAAAACCTCCGGACTTTTTCTGGCATCATTACATTACATGAGATACTAAGCGGGGGATATGAACAGAAATGTGACGGGTAATGCTGACATCTGTTGGGTGAAACTGTTAAAGAGGAAATATTCGTTAAACACAGCACAGAAGTTCCTTATTTCAATAACCATGACATGTTTTGCAACAGTAAATACAGAAAAAAAAAATCCTCTGTGGCACAAAAGAGCAAGGAGCACAAAGACAGGCTGTATCCCGCAGAGTAATGAGCCATTAAATCTTGCTAAACTTGCACCCAGAAACTGCTGCATTACTTAAAATAAAAGCATTACTCAGCTGGATTTACCATGAGAAAAACAACGGCTGTGTGTTGGCATCACCCAGGCCTAAAACAATGAATAATGAGCTTTAAGATGTGGCAGAAGTAAGAAAAAGACGTAAATAAACACAGACACTGACAGTACCACCTTCATGACAAACATAACAAATTAATGACACCATCACGGATTCGCACCACCAGACACTCAAACACCCATGAAACAGGGAAACAATCACTATTTACACCATTTAAGACATCAAGAACCACAGAGGGAGTCTCCACTTGATTCCGGTTGACCAGGAAGTTAGTGTGTTAACAGACTTGTTTTGTAACTCAAGAGGAAGTGACAAACCAGAGGTAAGGCTCACGGCTGAAGTTACACAAAAACACAGCAAACATCCACAACAAAGAGTTTTCTATAACAGGGTGATAAAAACTAGTGATGAATACTTCCAATGAAACATTTTAAAAACCAATGCAGACCTGAAGATAAACCACTCTGCAGTAGAAACTAAGAACTGTTCATATGGTGCAAACTCAGAAGAAAAAAAAATATATAAATAAGTTAAAATATAATGGATATGCTACCAAATAATTCTATCTTAATATTGTCTGATCAGCTAAAATGCTGCAAAATGAATGATTGTCATGGTTTATCTCAAGCTTAAACATTCTTAGTGACACATTTCGATAATTATCCCATTTCAAACTATTTAATGATTTGAACAGTATACTTACTATACCTATTCAGTCCAAGTCTTTAAAACGGAAAGTAATTTTCCTTACTTTAGTGTGAGTGAGTCTTTTCGTTTAGCATTTATGAATACATAGTGTTTTCACATTCACACCACTCACTGTTCAGGGGTTATTTTGGCATGAGCACCAACAATAAGAAGCGCCAGCTAAGAACGAGGACAACTCTAATCTGGAGGCACAGGTCCTTTGTGTCATCAGAAAGTGCATAGGCATCAGTTCAAACCTCACCCAAGTGCTTCCACATCCAGCAAACCATCATACTGTGTATGGACTGAAGATATGACACTTGCTAGAATCGTCCAAGTTCTAATGGAAGCCTTATGTACCTCCAATATGAGAGTTTGTAAAAGGGTAGGGTGCAGAACAGCTGCACTGGTCTCCGATGGATGGCAAAATACCAAGTAGATCATGTTATGCAGTGTCATATAGGTCCAGGTCCTTTGTTGCCAAGATGCTAGGTTGGGAACTCATCTGGCGCCATGAGGAACTCTTAAACTCAATTAGTCCTCGTCTCCTGCCATGAGGAAACCCAGGACGAAGTCGATGGCTTTCTGTCGGTCATGCGATGTCTGCCTGGCCACCAAGTTGGGAGGTGGTCGGATAAGAAGGCTGGCAAATAGGGTAGCTAAAAAACAAGAACATGGAACAAAAAATATTAAGAAGTCCAATTAATTACATTGAAAAAGAACAGTTCTGAAGTTCACTATCACGCAAAACACAAGAGAACAATGTCGTATGCTTGTTATAATAAGAATAATATGCGCTATTCAGTCAACATTTATGTCACTGTAGCCAAAAATTTGTTATTTGTCACGATATTTAGCAGACTAGAGATATAAAGATGTGAAGATAATCAAGGACAAACACCATCATCTTATTGCCTGGGAATGAGCTCATGTGAAGATGACTTTGAATTCATGGTCACAATCTTCTAAAAAAGGCAAATTAAGGCAAGATGCATGGTTTATGTTGATGCTTGGAAAAAAAAATCCACCATGGTCTATAAAAATCCAAAATCAGTCAGTCAATCTCTTATTTTTTTTTATATATATATATATATATATATATATATATATATATATATATATATATATATATATATATATATATATATATACATACACACATATATACATACACACACACACAAATACAAAGGTCAACAAACAAATTTACATTGTGCTACGCTGTGAAATTAACAGACTGATATATGAAACCTGTAAACAACTCTTTAATAAGCTCTGAGGTATGTATATGTATACAATAGAGGCCCTCTCTCTCTTACCTATGAGGCTGGCTGTTAGATTGTTATTGTGTGAATGCTTGAGAAGTTCTTTCAGAAAGGCCATTAAGTAGCGAAACACGTTGCGATGGGCCCGGGGCAACTGGGAGATCAACTGCATAACATCAAAGTGGAAACATGTTGACAAGTAATTCACAATTAAAAAAAAATATAAAAAGGCACTTGTCTGTACAGTGGCATGAAAACAATCTCTGATTCACAATACAGCAGAAGAAACTTGCACCTGTTTGCAGAGGCGGCTGTCATGGGTGGAGTCCAAGCACCGCTGGTAGAGTTCATAACATACCACTGGCTCTGGTAAGGCCTCTAAGAAGATCAACAGAGCCTCGGCTACAGAGTGGTTACAGCCAGCTACACAAACAGTCAGGGAAGAACAAACATTTATGGAGTTGAGTGTCGGGCCTGTTACTGGATCAGAATGAATGCTTGACCGTAACAGCAACTACAAGTTTTCCATTTGGTCATGTTTCCTATGTTTCCATTTCCTACTCTAAGTCAGCAGGTGGCTAGCAAACACACTTTGATTTTAACACTTAACAATTCAACATAGTTCGTGTTTTAATTGAAGAAGCTGTTTGGTATTTATGTCTGTCTATTGTGTTGTTTGCTCTTTGGCATTTCACTAAATACACAACTGGATGTTGGTGAAGTTTTGGCTTGTGCGACTGGCAGAATAAAAGAGGATACGGATGGATTCCGGGATGCTGGTGTCCAGACAGTCGATGATGCTCTGCAGCTCTTCTTGCAGTCCTGGTGTCTGGAACAAGTCCTCCTGGGAGGCAAATGTGGAACATTTAAACCAGTGTTCACGCCTTCTGTGTCCAATTAGTGTTTCTATAGTTATTTATTGTGTCATGCACATACAAGTGCTCAGCCCACATGGACTTGTAAAAGACATAAAATATCACTGCAGTGGTGATACATATGTCAGACATGAACAGAGCTCAAATTACACTGCAAACACTGTGAAAATGTCTCTATAAATAACATCTGCCTTGTGAAAATTTCTCATCTTAAGACACAGCTCAAAGTTTCTTATGATCATTCACCTTGAATAACTTTACTGGAAATTAAACGTGTTACTCACTGTGTGTCCCTGCATCATCATAAGAGTAACAAAACTCGAACTTTGTTTTTAGTGTCGACAAAATCTCATACAAACTGTTCACTTCAGAGAGACCAATAAACCAATCAGATTTTATATGAAATGGTAATGTACTTGAATGTAAATACACTGTAGTTGATTTTCGTCAGATAATATGGTAATAAGGATGGTGACAATTTAGGCTTGTACCAAACAGACCATCTGTCCTTGCACATTAGGAAAGGACTGCACAAAGAATGATATTGCACTGTAATACCATTTTAAAAAATAAAACAAGAATCAATCTTAAAAGCCAGAATGTTTCTAAGTTACTAACTTCTGGAGCACCCATGCAAAAAATCTAATATATGCATGTTACATGTATAGTTTACTATTACCCAGTGAAAACAAGGCATCCCCAGATTGGGCAATTTTGAACTTACAGGACTGAGTGTTCCTTCATAGGTATAAAAATTATCCAAGGTCCCAAATAAATAAAGGATTTAAAAACTCATCAAATCATCTATAAAATGCAGTTTTTGTCAGCTAGTTGACATGTCTAGAGATGCATGGTTTCACAGGACAGTAACATTACATAAAATGGATACTGGGATATTCAATTTTTCTGCAATTTTAGATTATTTTATTATCATGTTAGCATTATTTGTGTGATCATTATATGTACGAATGCTGAGCTTCACTTCTTAAAATGGCCTTCTTGACCACTAGTAGCGATTCCTTACAATAAGACATCATCATGTACACCAAGGTACTTTAATGTAAAATACTACTCTGTTCCTCTACATTAATATATTGGAAAACAGCTGTTTTTTGCCCACGCATTTTAAGTGTTTTACATAAAGTGCAAAAGTATTATAATTCTGTTTTTACAACAACAAAGAAGTCAACAAATAAATAAGCTACATCCCTCATTTTCACAGTTCAGGAGTTCTACCTCTTCTCAATATTAAACACTGTTTAATATAGCTTCTCACCTGATCACAGGACTTGGTAAAGAGGTGGTTGACCAGAATCCAGACTTCCTTGGGGATCTTCAGAGGTTTGTCCTCAGTACTCGCCCCATCCACCATCAGGAAGCTCACCTTTGACTTTTCCTGGTCGGAGGAAAATCACAATGAGCTTGTATCTTATTCTGTGGATTAACATGTCATTAATTTCTTATTTAATAATTACAGTTAAAACTTATCTGAACTCATAACACCAAACAGTATGATTCATGTTGCTTTAAGCATAACAGACCATAGTACAATGACTGCACATGAAATATCTGATCAATTAGTAATTGAGTATGAGCAGCAGCGAGGTTAAAATAATCTCAAAGGTCTGGAGACTTAACGGAGAGCCATTTTACTCATATCCAAAGGAACTGAATATCATATTCCTTTTGTCTCTGCAAATGGATCTTCGAGACTCACAAGAGACTTCCGAAAATAACCACAGCTACGGAGGCTGCACATAAAGGCAGCGGAAACTGGAAGAGAGACTTTAATGAGGGGGGCGATGATGCTAACATGCAGAACTAATGTGATATTCTGTAAAATGTTTAACCACAAAAGCTTCTACTGTGATCCTTAAGGATGTTTACGGTGTAGTGAATCTTACAGAGGGGATTGAAGTCCAAGAAGGCTGTAATATAAAATATATCAAATTGCTAAACTGTACAGAAATTGGGCCAGATTTTTATTCACAGTGGTTTTCTGATTATTCATGCAGCCAATGACCGTCACTGATCAGTAGCAAGTTATGAAAGGAAGGAGGAAATCTGTCATTAGGCTTTATATGGATGTCCAAGCTTAGCTGATCAGGCCTTTGTCATTAGCTTTAATCATGTGTGTGAGGACGCTGTGCAGTGAGGGTGACCTGCTGTGAAATGAGATTTAGTGTGTGTCTAACTTCCACCAGACTGGTGTGTCCTCCTTCCCCTCAATGGCCCATGTCAGATTTAATGGGTGACTGATCCAAGCTAATTAAGGCACAGTCCAGTCTGTGATGGCCTGTGGATTACAAACTGCTGCCTGTGTCAGCTTTCTAAAACATGAAGCAAGTATGAATATGATTCACTTTCAGATTAGCTTTTATAGCCTAAACTGCAGTGTTGACATACAAAATAACAGCTGAGTAAAACAGCTACTTGTTTGAGCTTCTCAAACAAATTGCATATCAAGTTGTTTGATAGTAGGTTGCAAATAACACTTTTACTATCAGTTAATCCGTGAAATTAACCGGTGTCAATAAAATGTAAAAAAAATGGCGGAAAATTTCCCTTAAGGTTTGCCAGAGCTCAAGATGACATCCTACAATTGGTTCTTTGTCCAGTCAACACATCAAATGGTAAATTCTCAAGCTGCAAATAACAGCTAGTATAGTTATGGATTATCAGCTAAAAACCTAAAATTTGTAGCTTGGACCACAAAATGCCCAGAATAAGTTCCCATGGCCAAAAGATGCTTCTTTTGTCTAAACAATGAATTGAAACTATCCATAAAAATGCTTTAGAAGTCTTAACATGTCAGAGGCTGGACCTGTTCATTTTTTCTTTTTTTCATTTCAATCATCCAATAAAACTGACACATTGTTGCAGCTCTAATTACAATGGCATAAATCTGTCTAAAAATGAACCAGTAAATGTTGTTTAAAATCATTTGAGGACCGCTTCAAAGTCAATGATCAAACCAAGTAATGCATTAAAGTACTTCAAATGTATTTTTGCCCTACAGCATGTGAAATCTTTAAGTTACATATTACCAAGACGTAATTCGGATTTTCTAGATATCACATCCCTACGTGACTGATTGTAATAACACTTGAAGTACTTTCTCTTTATGACATGAACAACTGAGGAAGGTCAGTGTGTCATAAAGCAGATAGTCGATCAAAGTAGTCGTATATTCAAGGTGATATTGACCGAGATGTGACTGATAGCTGATCAGAATCTGTTAATATTTTACCTTCTCCATGTAGCTGTCCTCTCCCTGAGCAAGAAGTCAGCCCACAACCACAGTGAAGAGTTGGAAAGGAATGATCAAGGCAAGGAGAGGCGATGAAGGGAAACAAAGAAGAAAGGACAAAGTAGATAGAAATACTATGCATCACAGAATCAGAGGAGTTGATTATGGATAGTTCTTGCATTAATCATTCGATCAAACCACCAGGCCAGTAGGAAAATGGAACAGTTCAAGCAGAAATAAAGGAGCACTGAATGATAGCAAGACTATAATCCAAAGTCAGATCAGATTAGGTCAAATAACATTACGGAAACAGACAGTGGTGATCATGTTAGGACCAGAGGAGTCTATTTAAAAGAAATAGACTAAAGTGGGTTGAATCTGAGTCAGCCTTCCCTGTTCTTTAGGAGCTCCCTTGCTATATTTTTGCCACTTCCTCGTTCCCTTGGCCCCTCAAATATACATGTTGAGACATTTTTTATTTTCCAAATATAGGCTTTCTCTGTGACTGAGTTTACCCTGAGGGAGAGAACAATCCCTCACGTGTCCCCATTCCAGTGTCAAGTAGTGAATAGCTTTAAAGTGAGGAGCAGCAATGACATTACAATCTGGGCTAAACTGGTTTGTGCAGAGGAAGTTTTATGTTTCACACCAAACCGTTTCAACTAATTTGGAGGAAAATATGTCCCTGTTCACTAATCTTTTCACTTTTCATTGATCTGAATGCATTTTCTTTTTCATGACTGCTGGATGACCTTTGCCTCACCAGGTCAATGAGTTTGGTGATGGGAATCTCTCTGATGGGCTTCTTCATGCGGCACAGAGTCTCCAGCGAGGTACCAAAGCAGCTGGGCATGTATTTGCCGGAAATGGTAATGAAGTAGTCCTTGCCACGATCCAGATGGAGCACCAGAATGTCTTCTATAGAGTCTTCTCCAGAGTTCAGCAGCGTGACAGAGTCTTTACTGACATACACCTCCAGATAGATCTCCAGGGTCTCATCTGTTCGAGAATATACGACAAGGTTCAGATTATTGCAAGCTAAAGGAAATTGTACACTTTTGTGGGGAAACATTTTTAAAATGTGTCTTACTTGATCTATTATCTATTGTATGGAGTACCACTCATCTACTTTTCCCTATACTTTGCCTTACTATGTTTGCAAATGAGAGCATAAATATTAATGAACCTGAGGTGGGCATTAAACACACTGAGAAAGTAATCAGACAAGAACTTTGTGCTTTTTACTTATCTATACTGTAAATTAATGACACAAAACATAACACAAATGAGAGCTCACCAATTTGAAAGTCTTCACTTCGAGTGTGAACCAGTTGGTTTCCATTTGAACATTAGAATAGGGTGTAATATTTCACAATACTCAAACAGACCACTGTAACAGTGGCAAATCTGAGACATTTACCAACAAAAATGAGCTCTGAAAATATATAACTACTGTATATTCTTGCTTTTGTATTTCCTTACAAATTACTAAAACACTACATGATCACAGGCTTTACAGTTTGAGGTAATAAGCGTCAAAGGAAATTAAAAGGAAAAGGGTGTTATTAGGATCAAACGGACTTACTGGGCTCTAAGAATCCATCACTTGGCTCGGCACGCAGCCAAGGCTTGCAGTACTGCGAGTCATTGAGTTTGGGGATGAAAGCAAAGTGACAGGGTACCTGCCCGTCATTTGTTATTAGGAATCGCTCCTTTTGAAGCTGCCGGAATTTTACATTCTCAAATGTAAACTGTAGAGCAAGCAAAAAGAAGAAACATGATTCAAGTAACTCTAATCAACACATTTTAGGAGAAATAGCAGGATAATGTTTTTGACAAAGCTTTCACTGACTTACTATCACTGATGATGGAATATAATATAGGCGGTCAGCATAAGTATTTGAGTATTATTACCTCTCTCCTGCTCAGAGATACAGATGGAAGGAAGTCGTTCTCCATTCTATCCATTGCACGAACAATCTCCTCAAACACTTTTTTGTGGCGCTGCTCATCGACCACCTTCACCTGTTACCCAAACACACAAATCCCAACATTCATTCACTTAATACAAGTGTTTTTACTGTTTTTTTGGTTTTTTTTTTTTTTTAACACATATGTCAAAATGTTTGCTTTGTGTAAAAGTCACACATACTGCTAAAATTCATAACATCGCTAAGGCTAAACCAGTCAGCTTGAGGTATTTGTTTTGACCACTCAGATTCTTACCCCTATATCGAAGAGGGAGCTGACAGGCTTGTGGTCACTGGTTTTCAGCTCCATGTGACTTCGGTATTTTAGCTGCTGGACATTGTTGCCCCTCCACAGGATTCTGTCACACCAAGCCGGGACACGGCACTTCCCACTGCAGGAAACAGCCGCAGTTTTAGAAGCAAAGTCAGAGATTGCATATCAGACAATAACACAGTACTGCTGACTGTGTAGTAGTGTAACAATAAGGCAGGAAAACATTTTCACTCAAGCAAATTTTTATCAGGATCCTACAGATGAAAACTGAAACTGTGGTCAACCTGACAATGGCAATACAAATTCTAGAGTAAGTTTGTGTATTCATTTTTTGAAGAAAGATTCAACACAAGGACATGTTTTTACCTTGAGTCCCATCGATCTGTTTTGGGGTCATACTTGTACGTGGGAATGAAGCTAATGTCTCCTTCCATGAAGTCTGTGAAGGCTCGCTTTGTCTGCCTCTGAATGCTCAGCTACACATTACAAGCAAAAACACTGTCAAGGACTACTTGGTGAAAGTGAAAAAACAGGCTCTTTAATTATTGTCACAATCAATTCAATAATTTAACACTTCACAGCATGTGGCAATCCTAAAAACATGGAATAATTATGTCCTAGCTCTTCTTATTTATTTAGTATTTTTCTTTTTACGCTAGCCTTTACTGTCAAGTCCATATCGGACAGCTGCAATTGCAAGTACAGTTAATTTTCTACAAAGCACTTACAAAGCATATTTAACTTATTACATGAAAGGGTCACTTTGGCAGAACAGAAATTGTGAAGGGGTCATTATCTGTACCTACAAGTAAGAGACGGTGGTAAACTTTCTCTCTGCTGTTAGTTATCAGTACGCAGTAATTAAGTTTAGAGAAAACATTAAGCTGACTCACTTACCTGATCATACTCCTGGAGCTTCTTTAGTTCATTTTGAGCAATGAGCTGTTTCACCTCAGAAGCTTCATACATAAACAAACGATAGTTTAAGTCTCCGAGCCAGATTACTACACTGAAACACACAAGCAAAAGGAGAAAACTTTCAACAACTGAAGTACAGCAGCATCTTTGTAGTGAATATGATTATTCTCACAAAAACAAAATTTCCGTCACAGAGTTTCATTGTGCTTGGCATATGTGCTAGGAAAGTTAACCAAGTCAAACTGTTACGTCATCATACTTCTGTGTTGCATAGAACATGGTATTGCAGAAAACAGGAAATGTTGGTAGGCAACATTGACAAAACAGAATGGATTAAAAAAATGTAGTTACAATGGTGAACACAACCTCCAGCTGATGATATAAAACAGCCAATGACAGCGAAGTCCAACATTAAATCAAAGCCATGTTGTCAGTCCGCACATGAATGACTGAAAAACTCACTCGTGCTTGACGATACTGAGAGGGGGGTGGTCCAGTAAGTGGAAGGTCATGCGGGCACATATGTCTTTATAATCCTGATTGCGGCGCTCAAAGTCTTCCACGTGTGCTGCTAGATGGGAGTTGACGATGCAGAAGCTTGTGTTGTGGAAAACAAACCTCACCGCTACACCTCCTTTGTTTCCCTGAAACACAAATCAAGCAGGTGCTTATTTTTATACCGGAAAAAACATGCAGGGACAAGATCAATGTAAACTGCACGTAACATGTTTATTATTTAATTCAAACAGAGGTCCAATATTATGTGACGGTGGTTAAAAACATAAAAGAAGGTAGTTACCCAAGAAGTTAAGGTTGTTTGTTAAAGGGCTATTTCACAGATTCAGTACAATTTAATTAAAAGTAGAAAACCAGTAAGAAACTATCAAATACTATTTGGTACAGATTTAGACCTACACATTTTTAAAAAGCCTCTCAACACCGAGTTCAACATTTTATAAATTTGTCATGATTTCTAAATATTTGAATGACAAAAAAAACATGACTTGTTTAGCCTATTATTGTCTATCATTGTGTAGTTTGTGTCTGAGGCAGTTGTTTGGACAAACCATTTTTCCCATGATTCCTGTCCCCACGTGCTCTGCAGCCACTTCTTTTATGTGATTCTTGTGTATCTTTTTGACAAAGACCACAAGCATCATCCCAACTAGTCGTATGATCCGAACCTGTAGACATAAAAGAGCAAGTTTGTACTTTTACCAATGTATTCACCGAACATGGTAGTTCCAAATATATTTGCAAAGTTAGACTGCATATTCCTAGTTAATTGCGTCTTCAAACATTATTATTTTTATGTACACAACCTTAAGCTTCTACTTGTTAGCAAACATGATCAACTCATCTTTCACTGTCTTTCCCTACTCACTCTCTTGTACTTGGCCTTTGAATGCAAGCTCCTCTCCACAGCTTCTACCCACAGCTGCTCCTTAGACGAGTCCATGTAGAAGAAAGCTTCAGTGCTCAGGTCCAATTCTTGAAAACTAGAGCCACAGAACAAGTCATCATATTGGATTGTGTTCAAGCATGAGGCAACATGTAGTACTTAATGGTCAGAAAAGTACTGAATGATTAATTCTTACTGACCCAAGAGCATAAATATCGGGAGGTTCAGGGTCACAGCCGAGCCATGATTCAAGGCTGCTATCTGGAGGCTGGCCGTTTACATTCCATGTACCTGTGAAAAACCTATGAAACAACATACAGTTTATGGTGAGTGATAGTAGAAGCAGCAATCTTTAGCTTTTTATGAAATCGTACTTTTCCATGCATTCCAGATAATCAACAGAACACACAGAATTAAAAAGCTACACTTACTTGAAGGGCCGGATGTCCACATACTCGTTCTCCTTCTTCCCCAAGCGGTGTTTGATGAGGTATTCTCTTTGTCCCGCCTGGCTAGAAAACATGGCCTGTCTCATGCTGTTGGTGGTGGGACTGTCACACCAAGACGGTGGCCTGTCCACGCGGTCAAACCCTGACCTAAAACTACTGCAACAAAAAAAGCAGGAATAATTTAATACCAGCAACATTACTGACAGATTCCACATTAGGATACTGAGCCTCTTGGACATCAGTTATTAAAAGAAATTTGTGTGTGTGTATATATATATATATATATATATATATATATATATACATACATATATATATATATATATATATATATATATATATATATTTTTTTTTTTTTTTTTTTTTTTTTTTTTTTTTTTTTTTAATAAAGTATATTTCACCATGACAGTAGTTTTTAGTAAGTCAGACATAATAGGAGGCCAACTTACTCTGGCTTGGTGCTAGTGATTAAGGAGTTGTCTTTGGCCTGTAAGGAGACAGCTCTGTCTTTAGGGACCGGCGCAGGAGGCAGAGGATTGGTTGGAGTGAAGGAGGCTTTGCGAGGAGGTAGAGGAGGAACTGGTGGAGGCTCCCGAGAGGCTACTATACGATTCTGGTGGTTCTTCTTTTCTTCCACTTTGAGAGCGTGGTTGAAGTTGTCCTCAAAGCCAAAGTCTGAGGCGAGTGATTGAACTGGATCTTTAGAAACAGTAAGTAAAAAAGAGGATTCAGCTTATTTGCAACAGAACTAATTTGAAAAGGAAAGAGTTAAAACAACTGATATAGTTATGTTTAGGACTTTGTTTTCACATCAGCTTTCATTATGCATGTTTTTTTCTTTACTGTAAACGCAGTACTGTATCGGTATATTACCTGCATTATTCTGATTTGTTGAAGTGCTGTTGTTGAGGTTGGGAGGCAGTGCACCGGTAGGTTTGGGAAGGTTGACTCCAGATCCAGCGTTAGTTGTCTTGGTTGCTCTTTGTGGTGGGATTGGGACTGGACCTCTCTGGGCTGAGGGTGCAAGGGGCTCCATTGCTTTGGGTTTGGTGGGTTTGGACTTAACTGTGAAAATCACACACAATGATCAATATGCTTGCTCAATTTGTATGTCATGTACGGTGGTTATCGTAAGATATGAAAAAGTAAATATTCAAAAACAATCAATGAACATGCACCAGCTTGCTCTGGAAAAAACGCCATTGTGAAGTTATGCTAGCTTCAAACTAGAAGTAAAAACAGCAATTTACATACAGTTTCAACAGGCCTCAATAAATATAAATAGAAACACAGATAAAAATGATCCAACACCCAAAAAGCAAAGTTGTCATTACAGGAAGGAGAGGATACCAGCTAAAATGTGGGCTATGATAAGACTGAAGAGGGTACAGTTCCACTTGCTGCTGTTACAACAGGATGTTACAAGCATTAACTAGTATATAAAAGCAAACTATACTAGCGGCTGTCAAACTGGATGAACAGGTTATATACAAAGAAATTATTTTTAAAAACTGTGCCATCCCTCCTGGAACTTGGTTATTGAGCAGGCATCCAGAACATGCATTCAAAAGCCGCAATTTGAGGCAACCTAATAGCGGGTTTAGGGCACATGCTGCAGATGAGTCTGTTACATTAAAACAAAGCAATATAGAAATACAGATTGTTGTTTTTGTGAAAAGAAAATGTATACTTATAACTAACTATACTGTACAGCATCAAAGGCTACACAGTACTCTCTGAATATTTTTAAAAATCAAGCAAAAAAGCACAAATAAAACACACAGGCACTGCTGCAGCAGTTCATACATCTCCATCCTAAATTTACTAAAGTTGGTGAATTAATCAGACACATAACTGCAAACACAATAATCTCACTGTTCCACACCAAAAGGTTGCCAGGAGTTTAACAATAGCATACATCCGGTTTCCAAAAAGCAGTACTGTACACTCTTATTTGATAACACCAATTAAATTCTCACAAACCACAGATGTTTGTGCAGGATTGTATTATCTCCTTATTTCTGGCAGCATGGACAGTGTAGTGCAAACCAGTAAGAGTATAAGGACTTTAGTCAGTTTAAATAAACAGACAACACACCCTAATCCTGTAATATACAATTCCTCGTGTTCCAGTGGCTAACTTTGAAAGGTGGCATCACTCTGACAGTGACTCATCCCGTATTCCAGCCTGTCACCATAAAACATTTTCCTATTCCACTGCTGGTATATAATGCATACTTACAAGTATAGGTAGTACATACAAGCTAAATCTTGGCCACACTACAGCCTATGTTGTTTCTTTTCCTCAACTAACTTCAAACACTCTCAAAGGAAATTCATTCTACTTTGCATGATTTATTTTCACAGCATACTGCTCCTTGCACTCACTGCCAGCTATATCTTACAATTTTCCACGAAAATAAAAGTGGAAATATTCAGTTACAAAGCCAAAACATACATTTAAGAGTAAAATCAGAACTACGTAAGCTTAAATCCTTTCTGGCTGCATTCACGAAGATGGGCTGGCATCTTTATAGGTGGATCTGATTTCAAAAATGGAAGCCAAAGTATCTTTCCACCAATGTGTGTGGCAAGAACACACAGGAAATCAGGAAGAGGTGTAATCCACCCTTAGTAAATAAATGTTAGATGAGTGATTAAATAATTAATCATCCCACTGCTTTAGACTACTGACAGACAAGAGAATCTTACCTTGTTGCTGCGCACTCTTCACCTGGGCAAAGAAAGTCTGAGTCCGATCATCATCCTGGAGCTCCAACAGCAGCTCTGGCGCTTTTTCTCCTTTGATTCGTATCCTAACACAGGCTTGAGAAGGGCAAAGATAACACAAACACATGTTGGACACCATCAGACTCTGCAAACACATAAGAAATGCAGACTGTCCAGGAAACAAAGCAAAGTGATTTAACAGCGAACCAATTCAGCGTTCTTTCGCAAAGCCCTGGCAACTCATGACCACGCTGTGCTACTAAATAAAGACATTTAGCTGCAGGCATGCTCTAAAAATGTAGTAAGGCTGGATAGGGGCTGTGGAGCAATGTTGTTTAGTTCTACCAGCTAAAATCTGCAGCCGGGCTTACATGACCAAAAAAAAACATAATTAAAACATATCTATGCAACAAAAAAAAGGCAAACAAATGATGATATTTAACCTAAGGTGAGGTAAAAAGTACTTACAATCTACTGAGAAATCAATAAGAAGGGCTTCTTCAGCTTCTGAAACAAGACAGGAAAAAGGGTGTATACAGTGCAGTTCAAAGGTGTGTAGTTCCAGTACCCAGGTGGTGTTGTAAATTACTTTAACAGGCGCTAGTTGTGTTGATTTTTAAATGCTCTCTTTCAGGATAAAGGAAATGCACTCTGGACTATTACTTTTTCACCACCGCCGTAACCCTGAGTAACCAGCAACGATACTATGTAGCAAGAATGTGAGCTCTGACTGCCACAGGCTGCATCTATTGGACAGGAATCACAAACATCTTAAGGAAGAATACAAAGTATTGAGCAAAAGTTTGTAGCAGCTGGTGGCATAATCATTTGATTACACTGAGCAAACAGAAAACAGGAACAGTATGATATAGAGAACAAGTAAAGTCACATACCTCGCAAAATTTCAAAATTACCATTGATGGGTATGGACAACTGAGCCACTGGACGAGACACAACAGCATCAGGGGTGGCCAAAACACCCAATCTGGATGAGAACAGCACAGACTCCCACTTAAAATATGCACTTTAAATTAAATATTATCTAAGCTTATCAATAAAACTAAATCTAAAACACAAAACCATTTATACAGACAAGCTGCAGCGATTTCTTTTTCCTCAGCTCAAAAGCCGTTCTCTTGCAATTACAGTGTGTTTTCATGCACTGTGTTACATATGAAAATATTAGAACATCTGAACATTTGAGACATAATGTGGGTACATGTATCATTGGGATTAGATCATTATTACTGCATGATTAAAACAAAAAAAATAAGATTCTCAAAGAAAATCGAAAGCACATGCACACATGCAGAACTTTCCTTTAATTTAATATGCAGTTGCTTTAGTTAAACAAGCAAACGGTGACACAAAAGCAAGCACTGTGCTTCATCAAGTTTTGCTGACACAAATTCAGTCGCAACATGAAGCATATTAAGAAGAGCTGGTCAACATACAGCTTAAAATGTGTAATGTGGGTTAATGTAGGCGGGGTCATGTTTCACTCTCTAACAATGGCTGAATAACAGCCGAGGTCAAAGCAGCACTTTGGACACTGCCCACGCTTCCCCTCCACTCTACAATAAGTCTGATTACGGGTTAGGAGAGGAAAATGATTCAACCCTGCAGGACTACATGTGTCAGAGGCACTTATGGTTCCCTGGAATGAGCAAGGCAACCTCTGATATGAAAAGCTACATAACTTCTAACAACGGAGAACATCTCATCCTTCTCAAGGGGATGGATGAAACAATGCAAGCACTTCACAATATAGTAGCCCTGAATTAAATACAAATGTGGTGAAAGCTCAGGAAGATTGTGTAATTTGTATTAAGACTGTCAGACATGTGTTTCAATTTGCTGTTCATTTTTGAGGCTGTACAGTTTCTATTATACATCCTCTTCTGAACCTCTGTCAACTTTAAAAATAACATTTATTAAAACTGCCATATGGTATTGGTGCACAAATTGTGACCAATACAACAGTTTTAGAAATCAACACCTGCCAAACACAAAGCAATAAACCGACAAAGAATACAGATAGTGATAAATTATTCTCTTAGCAAACGCTCACTCAAAAACACTTTACAGGATGTTTGCTTAGCAACACAAACGTGATTTAAAATGAGTTCAAACAAACAAGGCTCTTGTAATGTGCTGATATTTATGCTCACCCCGTAATAACAATATTTTGATGAGTCTAAAAAAAAATCATTCAACAAATGTCAGTGTCCGAGCACCAACAGTTTAGCTATAATAAATTATCTGTAATAAAACCCTCTCACCAACTAGCTTCTCTCCCAACCTCTTTTCCCCCTCAGGACTGCTCCTCAGTTTAATACTTGAGGTTTTAACACAATTAGCCGAACTGGCTTGTGTTGCCATGTGAGCCTCATTACAGTCGAGGACGAAGTGAAGGCAAAATTCCTTCACGTAATCTGCAGTGAGCCGGCTGCTGGTCGGACTAACTGGTTCCTAACACAAGCTGCACTTATGATGTAACGTACCCTCGGCTGTTACCCCCTGCAACCACCAACACCGGTCAGGTTTTGTGCATGTGACTTCCAATTAAATCTCAGCAAATCTGACAGTGGAGCAGGGTGGCATGACTATAAAGAGCATGGCGTCCATATCACCACAACTCCATAGACAACGGTGTCATCTAGTGTCCTTCCTGACCTCCAAGGAGGAGGCCAATGAAGTCACAGGTGCTTGCAGCAACCGACTTAAGTCAAGTTGGGCTGTCGGATACTACTGAAAATTAGCTGCAGGTTCTCAGTTATTCAGCGCAAAAGAGAAAAAACATTGCCATTTCAACTGAAAAAATCCTAACTTTTGACTGCTTTTTTTTTTTATAAACGTATGACTTAGTCACAGAAATGATCAAACTAGTTTATTCAATATGACACAACTCTGCTATCTGCACCATCTCATGTATTGTCCAGTGTGACAGTATTGTAAGATGCACTGTTCTGATATAACAGGCTGTATTTTGAACTATAGTGACATACGTTCATGTGCATGTTAAAAGCCAAACTTAGTTGACAAAGCATCACAGATATTCTGTGCAGGTAAACCGATAACAGCAAAAGCTATAGAACAGCTCCCAAATACACAGACTGCCCACAAATGCAGGTCAGTCACTTAAAACACACCACCACCAAGAGTCTACCCTCAATTAAAGACAAAAACTTGGATTTTATCAGAATACAGCAAACTCTAAAGGGAGTAGATGCTGCAGAAACATAAACACAATCTGTGCCATCTCTCTACATTAATCTACTGCCTGACAAAAGAACACATGTTTTCAGTCATTACATTCTCTGATACTTACATAAACTCTCCACTGCGCTCAATTAGTGACAGTAGTCTGGGCTCCTTCTGGCCAGACCTCAGCTCCTGACCTCTTACAGTGTGAGCAGCACAATCAAGGAATTATTATGACTGAGGATGAGAAAGGCGCTTGGACATCATAACTACTGAGCTGTAATTTTAATCCAAGGCAGACAGAGCCTCGCTGTCAGTGTTAAATCGTGTTGTTAGACTGAAGACAATCAGAGGTGATCTGTATTAGGAGAGGTCGTGCTAATTGAAAATTAGAAGGCAAATTAATGCGGCAGATGACAAGTCATAAGGCAGTGAAAGAAGAGAGAAAGCATTTCAGAGTTTGTTGTTGACAGCCAATGCAGCCAACTCAAAATGAAGCATGGCTAACGTTATTCTGTTAAACAAGTGAGTTTATTAATGTTAGTTAGATGCGACTGGTCACAAATTTGCATCATTAGTTGTGAACTGGACCAAGAGTCGGCTGTAGCTATATATCATAACGTGGTAATTAAACTCTTGAGAATTAACCAGCGAGCTACTAAAGCATGGTTAACGTTAATGTGTCATGTTACATTAAGTTAGCCAAAACGCTAACTATCGTTATCTGAGATTCAGAAGCATTGAAAGCTAACGTTAGCTAACTAGCTAAAGCAAAGAAAAAAATCCAAAACATAATTCAAAAAGGATATTGCCAAGCATTCCTCGCCGCATATCCCCAAAGAGGGCTCCATTCTTACCGAGATAACATAAATATTAGTTTATCATTGGCTAGCAGACTTTATGTCGGTTCGGTCCAGACGTTGCGGGCAGAGAAAGTTAAATCCCCACCCGGCCCGGCGGCCTCCTTCCGGGCAGCTGTACAGCCGTCGGTTGCTAATGCTAACCGCTTGTTAGCCAGCTGCTGTTGTTGTTCCTGGAAGGTGGCACAAATCTTTAGCAGAGCCCGGGAGTCAAAAATACCGCGGTTAGTGTGAACCACTTTGTCGGAAACCTTAAAACATCCGCCGTTTCGTGTATCCTGCTCGGACTACATAACGTTAGCGGGCAGTAAGTGGCAGACTTAGCTAGTTACGGTACGGCAGAGAGTTTGCTATGTGGACTCCCTCCTCCGTCTGCCCCTTTCTGCTCAGATATTAAGCAACTCTGCTTCATCGTGTTGATATTTAACTGCAGCTGCCACCTGTTTTAAGGTGCATAACGCCATCTTCTGCTCGGAGTGAGAACCAGAGAGGGATAGCAGCTCCTCGAATAAAATGGAAAAAACCCTGCTACATCGTGAGGGAAACTTGTATTATTTTAACATCAAACTTACACAACAGCTTCAACACATCGTTTTTGTGGCTTCTAGCTGACATTCAGCCCAGTTTGATCTCAAGTGGGCCAGAGCAATAAAATCTCAGCATAATAACCTATAAACAAAATAGACAATTCCAAATTTCCCCCCTTGTTTTAGTGCAAAAAAGTACATTCTATAAATGTGCACATTTAAGGAATTGTCTTTTTCCAAATCATTTTGAACAACCTGAAATTTCTGAAGAAAAATTAAGTGAAATTTTAACATTATGCCTCATTTTATTATTTACACATTACAGCTTAGTGCATCAGTGTATCTAGAACTCAACACTATGTTTGCTTTATGATCCAAACAACTTGTCAAGATCTAGAAATTATTTGAAATTTATAGTTTTACATATTTACAATGTGCCGTTGATGTCTTCTCTGTAAGTTTTACACTTTGCAAAGTCGCCATATATTTGATACCCCAGAGCTAGAGATTCTACTAAAATACAGGAACTATTTTTGCTGAAAACTGTCCCTCCTAACTCATTTATACCAATAAATTACATGATTAACAAAAATGCTTCTAGGCCTCCAGTGTGTCACGCGATATACCCAAAGGAATTTGAGATTATTACTTGGAAAATAAATCAATTTAAAGCAAAGATTTTCTTTGCTTTTGAAAACATGGCTTGTAAGTACCATACAATGGGAAAAAATCGTGATACTTTAAAGTGTCATTAAATGCACTTTACGTAAAAGCAACATACAATCACTTTGCAAATAATTATTCTAATAAAAATATACCCTTGAATGATTGAGCTAAAATAGCTTCACAACATAACTCAGGGCATAATACTTTTGAGACTGTGGCCGCTTCTTTTCTTACACTCACAGTACATAGGTAACAGTAACAGCAGGTTATAATATATATACTGCTTGATTATGCTCATATGTCCCTGTAACATGACTTTAAGTCGGCCTGTACTTGATTGCATCTCCTGTGATGCACTGTGCTTTGATATTTTTAACCATTCAGGAAAAATTTATAAAACATTACACAGAGCAGACCAGACTGTAAGCAAACCAGAATCGTCACCCAGCAAACGCAATCTTTATTACTAAGAATAACTTACATTGCAAGTTTATTGGTGTAGCAGATTTGTACAACAAAGGCAATTCAAAGTCAAAGTGATTTGCACGAAACATAAAAATACAATAAAATAAATAAACAAAAAGCATCTAGTCAGGGTGTAAAAGACACATAAATCTTTATTCTTTAAAAAAGAGATGATAACAACAACTACAAAAAGTTTAATAGAGAATAAAAAAGTAGGATAAAACATGAAGTTAAAGTTGCAGTGCAGTTTAAATATTCAAAGGCCTTGGATTTGTTTCAGTGAGGCAAACAGAAAAGCCTTCACCCTCAAATTCAAAATGTGCTTGTCTCAACAGTTTTTATTCAGTCCAACAAAATTCAAGTAGAAAAACTGCTAACTTAACTAAAGCTGAATCATTGGCTTCATGTACTGTTATTTCAAAAAACTATAGTCACATTTAAAATGTAATAAAATCACAAATTGTCAGATGTTAAACTCAAGCATTTCACTAAACTCACTTTACCATGAGCGACACAGTTTAGGAGTTGCAAATACATTTAAAATAAAAGAAACATCCATAAAAGTTTAGTCAGTAACTTATATTTTATAATACATAAGGATGGTTTAGCAGTAGCTTCTCTAATAAATATGACTCTTCTTAATTGTTGTAGGTTTTAATCTTGTGAATGGCGTAAGGGCTGGAGTCCCGGGACGGCCAAATGTCTCCGTTAGGCAGATCCCTCGTCTGTTCCACCTCTCGGTCAGCCATCTCGACCGTTAAAGTCGAAGGACTGAAGATGTCTGCTGTGCGGTAGGACTGTGTGAGGCGACGGAAGGACGACGTGTCTGAGACGTCCTCGTCAAAGAGGTCCTCCATGAGCTCCTTGCGCCGCCTGCGAGATGATTTCAGCTCATCGTTCAGGTCTGAAACCAGATCTTTAACGTCTCTCACTAGTGTGGAGCGAAGGCCGAACAGGCAGAGCAGGAACACCAGACCAGCACAAATACCAGAGACAAAGTACAGAGCCACTCGCTCCGGGAGGCCTGGAAGAGGAAATTAAATTTTAATGTGCTGGAATAAGACAGAAAATTCACAGTTGTTTATGGTGTCCTGTGAAACATCTTCTAGTAGTATGATGCCTGTTGTTGCTTTTACTTGTGTCAACTTTCGTTACTGGTGACAGTTTACCAAAAATGCAATAAATGTTTAATGTGCTAACAAGAAACAGTGACTTTAAAGGAAACCACTAGTTTCTTCATCTAGCAGTACTGTATGAAAATCAATTGGCAGGTGCTTTGATCTCAATTAAAAAAAATGGGCAACTGATTACTTGAAGCATTATTTATCTTTTGCAAATTGATAATATTTTGCCTTGTAATGTACTAAAACAGTTTTTTTTTTTTTAAATCTTCCAAGACAGTGTGACAGGCTGCACATAGAGTCAATATCTAAGACTTCAGAGTTGACTCTCAACCAGCGTTATCATTGCAAAAGTGTATAAAAATCAAAATTATTTTGTCCGTGTTGACTATTGCTTGTATTTTCAACCAGCACACAAACGCACCATCCGGAGAAAAGAAGCAGCAATCCAACCCTTTTATTTTTATCATTCTATGATCATTTAACTTTGACTAAACAAAGATAATTGCATGTTTGCTGATTGATTATGTATCTTAATCAGCTTTTGCATGTGTCTAAGTTGATTTCAGTGTACTATGATAAACAAAAAGCACAGAAATGAGTGACGAGCATAAGACAAAAATGCATAGCAATATAATAAAAAAGCATGGCATGTTTTGGAAAGTGGCCAGCAGCAATTTAAAACAGTATTCCAAATGAAGGACAGCTGCTCAATGCAGAAAAGTGAAGAGATAGTTTTTATTCTGCTTAGTTTGTGCAGAAAAAGACAACAGGAGCATAAATGAGTTTTGACAGGCAGCTCCTCAGAACTCACTAGGATTGTGTTGATCTAACTGCTGTTTAGCTGTGACATACTTTATAATAGATGTGACTGAGCGTATTAAATTTTTTTTTTTACATTTTGTATTTATGTTTTTTTATTATTATTTTTGAGATGTTCAGGAGGTAATTTTTTCCTGTGGCTGTCAGCATGCTAAAATATCCGCTTCTTCTTCTTTAAACACAGCAATAATAAGAACTGTACATGCCTCTGTAGCCTGACGTCTGCAGGCATCAATGCACATACCCAGTATTTTTTCAAAGATCTCCAGAGAGTTGGTTAAGAGCACGTTTTGAGGCCTGTAGGTGGGGCCAGTGTACCATCCACCTGCAGGTGAGAGGGTCTGGACTCAGACGCCAGTCAAAGTCTGCTGCATGAAACAAAACCTGTCAATATCTGATGTCACTCTCACCGTGTGTGTAGTCTGAGATCATGAAAGGATCTGTTGACCCTCGACCTACATCTTCCAGAAGATACCGGGGCACTAAAGAGGAAATGAGAGATTGTTACATTAGGGCGCAAACTAGATCGTCTCTGTCACAACAGCAACATCTGGTTTGTTATTTACCACAAGTGAAGGACACTCGCAGGTGCTTCCTGGTGTCAGGGAAGCAGGGGTCCCCAAAGGTTATTGTGTCGGCCAATACTGAACAGTTTGTCCTGCCGTGACACCTGCGTGACACCTTCCTCAGAGCCGAAGGTGACAAACACTCTGGATTAAATGAAGATTAATAAGGTATTATGATGCAGAAATACCTGTAATTCATCTCTGATCAAATAAAAATAGCTTGAAGACATTCAGGAGCCTAGATCATTAATTATTTTTATGCATTTTAAAGATTTATTCATTTAAAATAATAAATAAATAATGTTTGGCATTTGTTCCACTGTTTTGCCACTAGATGACACTTGAATGCAACGTTTCAGACCCATGTCGGCGCGTGATCCGGGTTCCTGAGGACAGTATGGACTGCCGTGCAGCAGGTGTCCAAACGTGGCGGAGTAGATGGCGAGCACAGTCTCGTTTTTACACATCAGCCTCATACGCTCATTTTCACACACCAGCCTTGTGCGGTGATGCTCTGAAAAACAAATAGCCTCAGTCAAAGATGATGCAAAAAGCATTTTGTTGAAGTTCAACAAAGCAGCTTTCAGGACCATTCTATTCAGATGTTGTTGCATGTTTAGTAATAGCATGTTTTATGCATTCTTGCATTTTGCTATAAATCTAATGCCTGGAACGGTAATCCAGTACAGCTGACATCTTATTTGTATTGCAGTCCAAGTTGACACCATTGTGTGATACGTGTGTGTATCACTATGAGGTGTGCACAGTTTCGCCTGCAGTGACAATGGACATTTTTTTCACTCCTTAAAGCAACACTCACACGTCCATCTGCACATTGAAACGGCTTTTGCTTTCTGTAATTATTCCTTCTGTTCTTACTGGGCATTATAAGATACATACATAGTCAAATTAAGTCACTATTATTTAAGTAGCACATTTAAATCAAGAACTATTGCACCAAAGTGTCTTCCACTGAAAATATAAAATTAATGTCATAAATTTGCCTAACAGGTTTAAATATTAGGGATCCTATAATATTATGAATAACAGAAATTTACCTGACATGCAAATCAAACCTTAATTCAATTTAAGAATGTATTTCAAACTTTATCCGAAGTAAATATCAGCAGTCAGCTGGGCAAATCATGTGACTGTCAAAGTTACAATCTTTTTCATTCAGACTTTGCTCTTTGTGTTTCCCCATTGTCTTAATGAATGATAGCATATAAACACTAAAACTTTAGAGAGATTCACTTGACTTTAGAAAGAAAAATAATGCAAAAAAATATAAATGTTTGACAAAATAGTACCTCTTTTCTTTGTAAACATTATATTTTTTGATTTTCAATGTGTTAACATACAACCCACAAATATGATTTAAAAAAAAAGAAAATCAGCAAATAAATAAACTATTTAGTGTATTGTTTGTCCAAATTTAGTAATTAACAGCTATATATTTATGTTATTAAGTTTCAAGGCTCTTTTACATTACATACATTACTGTTCAAAAGTTTGGAGTCACTTAGAAATGCGATCATATTAAATGAATCATAAATACATTCTAGACACTGTTAATGAGGTAAATGACTATTCTAGCTGTAAACAACTGATTTTTGATAGAATATCTCCATAGGGGTACAGAGGAACATTTCCAGCAACCATCACTCCTGTGTTCTAATGCTACATTGTGTTAGCTAATGGTGTTGAAAGGATAATTGATGATTAGAAACCCTTGTGCAGTTATGTTAGCACATGAATAAAAGTGTGAGTTTTCATGGAAAACATGAAAATTCTCAATTAGGTAACAAATGAAGATAAATCATGTGCTCACTAGGCTTTTAGTGACTAGACTGTCCATATTAAGTAGCAGGTACCTGGTCGGCACTTGTAGGACACCAGCAGGTACTTGGTGGTGAGTGGACAGGGGTCCTGCCCAAACACTGGACTGTAGACTGGGATGTGACATGACCGCCGGTCCTGACACTCTGACAGCACTTTCTGCAATGGCAGGAAAACACGTGTTGACTGCTGTCTTCTGCAACAGGAGTCATTGGTGAAAGGATTTTTAGGAAGGCAGAGCTTCACTAAAACAGCTGAATCATCTCACTGCGGCATTTTATACCTCGATAGCAACTGGAGAAGTGCACTCTGTGTCCTCCTCAGTGGTTGCGTTTGTGTTCGCAGATGGGCATAAATGCTGATTAGGAACACGGCGTCCATAGAAGGCTGATAGGACGGCCACAGACGTCCTGGAGGGACACTGGATGACGAGCGTCTCTCCTTCACAGGCGTGAGCCGTGTGGTTCTTCAGAATGGTGTGAAGATAAGCTGAAGAGAACACAAGGTGATGCTGAGTTCACTTCATGTATGTGATGATTGTGGGAGAATCTTTAAACTCTAGTCAGCAAATGCAGGTGGAAAAAATGAGCAGTGCAGCAAAATTAGCAAGAAAGTAATCCCAGTGAATAGAGGTGATTGAATATCAAACACCACTTTCACCTCATTTAAATGTATAAATGAGTGGAACTTTATGTTGGTAATAAAACAAGAGCTTCATATTTTATTTGTTGCAAATGGGGCAGTTTTCCCTCGTGGACAAATACTATATAATATAGTAGCCTGCCATTGTCTACAAGTCAATAGTGTGACTTATTAGATGATTTTTTTTCAGGCCTTGCAGCTCAGTCCTGGTTGTCAACAGGGTGGTGTCCCAGTCACTGGGTGTAGCTCTGTAGCACAATGTTTGGACTATGACCACATATGCAGACATGCTCGGCAACGACACACACACACACACACACACACACCGGACTGAAGTCTCCCCTCCCGTGAGCATTTCCTGTCTGTGTGTGTATACTTGAATTACTCATAATGTGAGGACGTAAATTGTTCAAACAGTCACATTATGGAAACACACCTTCCTTTTGGTTACACAAAGCAAGTCGTCACAATGAAAATTTGGATATTTTTGTGTGAAGACTCAGTTAAGGTTATGGTTGGGGCTGGGTTAAGTCTCCAAAACATGAATTTAAGCCAATGTAATGTCCTCTGAAGTGACTGAAACACAGCTGTGTGTGTGTGTGTGTGTGTGTGCAGCACAGTCTGGACCTTCAGGGAGCCAATGACACACAGTACCAGGCGCTCATTCACAATGAACTATTATTAGAGCCTGCAGCCACAAAAAATGGAGATCTCTGCTGAGGTTAGATAGAGAGATACACAAAGCTCACAATAGCTGAGACAAAAGCTACCTTTGGCTTTATCTGAACCTTCCATTGTTACCATAATCCCATCAGTCATACTGTCCAACAACAGCAAAACAACTCAATATAAACAGAGGTCAACTGTAGTTTGTTTATTGCTTTGGGAGGATCTTGTCCTATTATGTGAATATGCGAGTTCAGGACCTGTTCTGCAGCCTCCTCACCCTGATTCTGGTCTCTCAGCAGGATCTTCACCAGCTGCTTCAAAAGCAGGATGTGCAGATATATTGGGAAATGTTGAATGTGTTTTTGAAGCTTCCTTTGTGATGCCTACTCAACCGTAAAGTAATGTATCAGCATTTTGACTTGATTATTGATGTCAAGGCACTTACCAGAGAAATCAGGAGCTGAGTGTGCAGCAGGCAGCTTCAGAGCCAGGAGGAGAGGCAGAAAATGAAAAGACGAGCAGAAACTCCATGGGACTGTCATTGTGCATGTCCTGCAACAGACCCCTAGGGTTTTGTCCTAGCGGGTTGTTGTGCTATTGACCGCCTGGGAGAGAGCAGTCAGCAGGTCAATGATGCTATTGTGTTTAGAAAAAACAGCCACCCCCATTCAGCAATAAAAAAGAATCACAGCCGACTGCATTAAACAGATATGTGTTGTGTAGGTTGAGCTCAAGCTAATAGGTTCAAATGCACATTTAAATTGTGATTTTTTTTCTTGTTGAATGTACAAGTATTCAATGTGCATTTGGTCGGCATTCAGTGTGTTGAAGCATTTCGGTCAAAGGCAAGAATGTGTTTAGATTTGAACTACATCCTGACTCACTGCTGGATTAGTTATTGCAACCTGTGACTGGGGTAAAAAAGAGAAAATAGCTTCACACTTTTTCACTTTGTTGGTTTAATAAGAAGATGGATTAACCTCTCGTGCCTGTAGAGCAGGAGGTGGTAGGTGATTATTTATCACAAAGAAACAGCTAGCCTGGCTCTGACCAAAGTTAAAAATATGCTCTCATCTCTATAACATGTTGTGCCTTATGTTTTTAGTTTTTTGTTTTTTTTTTTTATCTGTGCACAAACAAATGTAAAAACAATCCATTCAGCACTTGTGTGCAGCAGCTCTGGCTACAGCATGAGATGCCTGATAATACAGTTGTTAGCAGAGTTTTTAGTAAAGGCCTCTGTAGGTACATGATGCTGTCGCTCACACACTTGTTCAGGTCTGTGTCGGCTGCTATGCAGTCAGTTGTTTTGCTTTATGCTGTCAGTCACAGACACAGAGAGAGTCTTCTTCCTGAAGGGGGTGGGGAAAGCTACAGAGACTGAAACAGCCCATTCAGACCAGGACTAAAAGCAGACATTATGCAGTCACGGTAAAACCATCTTGGCACTATTTTGAACAAAAAAATTGAAGAACGCATTCTGAGAAAATACATTTATTCATTTACAGAGGGCAAATAAACATTTCCAGATTTCCCCAAATGTTTTTCTTTAAAGTCTGTTGAAGGTCTGTGATCAATACGTTGCTTTTTCCATGAAGGAGGTGCTCTGAATCCATTTCAAAGCAGCAGAGGGTTTTATTCACAGGAAAACATCTTGACCTTTTCTCTATCTCTGTGTTTGTGATGGCAAAATCAAGTCTCATTCTCTTGGACTGTGTTTTCAACAGTGAGGGTCCTGTTTATTGAGATAAGGCACTTTTTTCCAGGAGGTCACTTCCAGCTGCTGTGAGTGTCCACTGGAGATATGTGTGTGTCTCTCTCCGTGAGATAGGGCTTTCCTATCTTTTTGTCTGTAGAAAAGGAAGTGAAAGATCATTTCCAGAACTGCCAGGTTGTTTCCAGGAATACTAAGGAAACCTCCGCTGGTGAATATCTTCACAGGATAGTTGGTTTCAGTTTACTATAAAAGCTGTGATTTTAACCTTAATTTCCCTTTTAAACATCCTCTCTTTCTCAACTCTGTGTGACGGCTGTTGTCACAGCAACCAAATATGAACACATAATACGCATGTAGTCATTAGTCAGTGCTGAGGTCAGGACATTATCAGTGATTGCAGCCACTTGTGAAGTTAAATCAAAATGATCTTCTGACTCGAGTCATTTTTCACGCACGTTCTAACAGACAGCAGAGTACTCCCACTGAACTGCAGTAAAATTCCATTTACCTCCCATCTGAAGTATGAATAAAGTGATTAATTATTCCCTACACGAGTCCACTCTGGCTGTCTTGGAGGAAGGGTTGTACCACTGTGTGGAAAAGGAGATCAGGTTTCAGATAGTTGGAAAATCTCAGACCTTGACCTCTCTGACTTTGTAGACATTTAAAAAGAAATGGGAGGAAGCCTTTTTTCAACAACTTTCTCTTCCTCAGTACTATTTCCTGTGATGGTTTGAGTGTTATTCATTAAATTTCCTGGATTTGTTTGTCATTTCTATGAGATGGGTTTGGTTTTCATCCTCCTTCTTCTCTGTAAATTCCCCAAATTCTCTCAAGCAGATAAATGAGACATGGAACAGAGTTGTGTATTTTCTTTTTAAATTCCTTGTAATATATTTCATAATCTTGCCAGTGCTGTTGGTCTTATTTTTTTAGGGAAGTCTACACCGCAGCATGGGGATTTTGTCATGAAATTTCCCCTCCCCTGCTTACTGTAAGTGATAGCATTTTACAAAAAACACCAGCACTGAGCTGTAGCACTTAGTCCTTTCGCTCTTGAGGGACATGTGGGCTTGACATAAAAGCTACAACATCTGTCTAATTCATTCCTATAGCTATAAAAACAGCTTATCCAGTGGGGAAAAAAAATCAAACACCTTAGCTGTAAAACACAAGTAGTTTAATACCACTTACTTTGTAAACACCACTACTCACACACAGAACACGTCACCTATTAAAACTTACTCCTTTCTCATTGTTCCCAAAACACAGAGGGGATTCCTGCCATCATGACGCAACTCACTACTAGAAACACCTCTGAAATATCCCCCTACATATTACTGTTTTAAAGCATGGGCACAAAGCAAAGCTCTTTCAGTAGGTACAATAGAGTAATACTGTATTTTTTAGTAAAATACGCACTAAACTCAGTGGTTGTAGGAATAATCAGATATGTTATTCAAGTTTAAGTAAAAATACAAGAGTGTAAAACTACTCCATCACAACTAAAAGTCCTGCATTTTAACTTTTACTTGATAAATATGTTTACATGCCATCAGAAAAACTTCCTCTATGGATGGTAATATGAATATATATTCTGAGATTAGACTGGCATCACTGATGCACTGACCTTTAAGCAGCATTTTAATGTTTAAACCCTAAATTTGCCAAAGTAGAGACAGAATTCATTGCCATACAGTGTTCAGTGTACAAGAAAATGAAAGTCCAGCGAAAATGTCCACAGTAAAGACCAGTGTGTAAGATTTAGGATGATTTGAAGTGGTGTATTAGAGTGTATTATTAGCTGAAATAAGAATCATTGTGTTTTTGCTACCTTACGATGAGTTCTTGATATCTACAGAGGGAATGATAAGGAACCAGATACAGCCTTGAAGATCCTTTAAACCAGCTACACAACAGTGCCCAACCCCAAACCTAACTTTAACCCATCTACACGACACACCCACGGATGTACTGCGCCTGCATCTGGATATATTTGGAGGAAGTAAGTAGTAGCCCTGAAACGACAAACCAAACACTGACTCCAGAAAGGGTCTTTCACATTTCTTGATTTGAGCAGCCACCGTAGTTCCTCCTTCACAGGGAGGGTAAGGTGATGGTACTATCTTCTACACTGTGCTCCTTTAAGTTGAGAACAGAGAGTCTACAGTCATGCTGGCAGCTCAGAGAGGCTGGATTTACTTACAGCCAATGTTCCCTCTAATTTTTCATGAGTCTGAGCAAACACACAAACTCCCTGAGCGTCCCTTGGACCACTGTGAGCAACATCAGACGTGTGCACTGTGGTCACACCAGCATCACATCCATTCAAGTTACATGGTTCATTAAAAGAATCAAATTACAGCATTTACATTTCTGTTAAAACACTTTGTCAACAGGAGCCAGTTGAAGGCTGCAGTGATTTTAGTGACACTACAATGTATAAGAGTGAAGTTATTGAATATTTGTCTCTCTTTACTGTTCCAGCGGTTTTGCAAATTGCAGACGGACCCTGTTCACTCCATAGACACCAGTGTTATTCCTGTAGCTTGAAAGACAGCTACTTTTGATAAAACTGGGCTTGTAGCACATTGTCTGCCTTGCAACAATGGGAAAGAGGCACCGTTTATGTTTTGACAACCTATATCTAATGAGTTACTGATGCTGGAAGTCCGAATCTGTGAATATCTTTCCAACTTTACTGAACTTGGGGCCACTACCACCTAAGGAGTGACATATTTAATTTTGAAAAAAGCATTTAGCCATACTTAAAGCTTTAAGTGCTTTATTAACATGGAACTAAAAATTTTGTATAGTTTTATTGTCACAGGTTCTGTCTGAAAAGAGGTGGCATCATTTTAAACAGTGAAATCAAACTAACAAAATGTAAAGACCAACCAGTGAGTAATACTGGATTCTGCAAAAACATAAACAACTTTTTTTAAAAATCTAAATCTTATCTTAACACAGTTAATGTATTAACTTATTTTTGTGTGTATGCATGTATTTATTGATTTATTTAGTACTGTTAACATATCAGAGTTCTGAGTGAGTTTTTCTTAAGATAGGCAAAGGCCATTTATTGATTACATATAGGCTGTTAAATGTTTATTTAAAACTAAAAAGCATTTAAAAAAAACAACTTAGGCATTTATTGAGTCACTAAAATACTGTAGAGTACAGACCACATCAGCATGATTATAAGCATCCTCTGGTAAATGAACAACCAGATACTGATGTCTCTCACCATATGGACTTCAGGAGATGACTGGGGGATGATAAACTGTGACCTACTGGTTGGGTTCTCTCTGTTCTCATGTTTCTTACATGTTTGTCCCCTGACAGCCGGGTCCTAATGTTTTTTGAGCAACACACCATACTATGACGTTTTTACAATGATGGTTCTACTATGGAACCAGTTTGACATGTTCAGGTGTTCTTTGTGTGAAAACTCAGAGATTTCAGGTATCAGAAGGTGGTTTTCAACTTTCTTTATTAACTTTCTGCTTCAACTTTAAACTAAATTTCCTTGACTAACCCAGCCCTCTGGACTTCCAGTAAGCTGTGTTCCTATTGGCTGTCCAGGTGGCTGCTTGGTGTTATCAGGAACACCTGAGCAGCTCAGTGTCTTCCTGCTTTATTTAGCTGCAGACAAACATTTCCTCTGTTTCTCTTCACCACTGAACCGGGTTTGGCTCCTTTGCTTTAGTTTGTTTTTTAGGCGTTGGCTTGCAGCTTCCAGCAGTAAATTCATCTTTAATGTGTTTCTTGGTGTGTTTTAGTGCTTTGTACCAGATAGTTGTCTTGGTAAATGAGGTTCTTTAGCCACAGTTACCACATGATGCTGCAGTGATTAGTGGATTTGGTGCAGCTGAGTTGTGTCTTTATCTTGGCTGTAGTGAGTCTTTAGAGGTTTTTGGTCAGACACATTCTGTGTTCTTGTTTGAAAACCAATGTTGGTTGTCCAGAAGGTAAGAGTTCCTGTCCTGATTCTCTGTTCTCAGAGGTTCTCTGGTAGGTTGCAGGAGACTTTAGCATTTGGGTTGTGCTAGTTTGGTTTGTGTACGGTTTCATTTGGACGACTATCTTGAGGCCCCTCCATGTGGTTTAGTGAGGTTTTCTGTAACAGTTCTACAAAGCAACCTGCAGCAGAAGAGACTTTGAGAGTTTTTAGGAAGTTCTGGGGACCAGACTTTAGAGCAGCAGAAACATTTGTCAGCAGTTTGAGCAGGAGAAGGTGATCTTCAGAGTAGAAATGAGACAGAAACCTTCTTGACCCGTGTGGTGAGGTCCTGTACCAAGAGTTTGAGCAGGTTGTGAAGAGTTTGTAGTTCTTTGGTCTGAAAGCACAAGAAGAGTCGACTCCTTAAAGGAGAAAACAGGAGATATTGTTGGTTCTTCTGTCGCTCTGCAGTTTCCTTAGACTGAATATCAAGTTTATATTTTGAATGGTTTCCCATGTGAGCCCAAGAAGACTTCAATAAAGTCCCTCCATCCCCTGGACACATTTTATTACCATGTTAAATCTTTTTTTGTTTGTTTGTTTTTTTAATGTTTTTGAGTTTTAATCCTAGTTTTAGCATAGTTTTTTCTCTTTGCTTGTTTAGTTTTGTCATCTGTGTAAAAGGTGTTAAACAAATAAAGCTGAATTCATAAACTGAATAACTGACTAACTCATGATTGTGACAACAGAAGTATTTTCATTGTGATTTACGGGTTTATTTCATTTTTAAGGTTGGGGTTAAAATCTTGACAGAAAAAGAAGATTAAAGAAATAAACTACATAACAAAAAGCAATTAAATCAAATGAAAAAAATTAAAACAATAAAACTTTTAAAAAGTTTTATTATTAAAAAGATTTAAGAAATTTAAGATGTAATTTTCTAATTAAACATTTAATTTTTTAATTAAATGTTTTGTCTTTTTAAAGGTTTAACAATCTAATTAAATATTTTGCATTTTTTTAAATGTTTAATGTTCTTGTTTAATTTTATTTTTTAAATGTTTAATTATGTAAAATATTTTATCTGTAATTTTTAATATTTGCATTTTAAAAATTTTGTTTAATTTCATAATGACATGTATTGTATGTTGTTGAATTATCTAATTCAATATTTTGTCTGTTTAATAGAGTTAAACATTAAATACAATTAAATTATATGTACATATACCACCTTTTAATGTTTAGTTTTCTTTTTAAATGCTTCATTGTATTTTCTGTTTAATTCCTATTTGAAGTTTTATTGTCCATAAGATGTAATTTTCTAATTAAACATTTAATTTTTTAATTAAATGTTTTGTCTTTTAAAGGGTTTAATAATCTGATTAAATGTTTTGCATTTTTAAAAATGTTTAACATTCTTCTTGTTTAATTGTATTTTTTAAATGTTTAATGATGGAAAATACTTTATCTGTAATTTCTAATATTTGTATTTTAAAAATTTTGTTTAATTTCATAACGACATGTATTGTATCGTGTCGAATTATCTCATTCCATATTTTGTCTGTTTAATAGAGTTAAACATTAAATTACATTACATTCTATTAAACAGACAAAATATGGAATGAGATAATTCGACACGATACAATACATGTCGTTATGAAATTAAACAAAATTTTTAAAATACAAATATTAGAAATTACAGATAAAGTATTTTCCATCATTAAACATTTAAAAAATACAATTAAACAAGAAGAATGTTAAACATTTTTAAAAATGCAAAACATTTAATCAGATTATTAAACCCTTAAAAAGACAAAACATGGGTGCACGTATAGCTCAACGGGTTAAGCGGGTGACCCGTATACAGGGGCTGGTCCCTGATGCAGCGTCCCGGGTTCGATTCCTGTTCGTTGCCCTTTGCTGCAAGTCTTCCCCCGTTTCCTGTCAGTCTCTCACTACATCTATCCAAAAAAGACAAAACATTTAATTAAAAAATTAAATGTTTAATTAGAAAATTATATCTTAAAGACAATAAAAGTTCAAATAGGAATTACACAGAAAATACAATGAAGGATTTAAAAAGAAAATTAAACATTGAGGCACAGTGAGCTGGCATACTTCTTGTTTCCGTTTTCACGCTGTCTACATCAACGGAATGCACTGAAAATTTGCCCCCACTAGCTTAGCCTCGCTGTAGCACGTAGCTCAAAGGGGCGTGTCCTATCTACTCATTCATATCTATGAGAACAACGATGGCTGCACATAAGGACGCCTGACGTTGATTAGCTGCGTAAATACCATTATATACAGTCTATGGTAAATACGTATGTGAATCGCATCATTGGCTGCAGCAGCCAGTCACCTGTCACTCACTGACTCACACTGAAAAATAGCACAGAATGAATTGTTACGTATTTATTTTATTTACAATTTAGGTTGGATTTTTTTTTTTTTTTTGTGCAGCTCAGATTTTCTGTGCGCGGAGACCGTGTCAGCAGTGCGCAATTGCGCAATTGCGCACGCGCGCAGTTTAGAGGGAACACTGCTTACAGCATGAGAATGCTAGCACGATTTTCAGCAGGTATAATTTTTACGATGTTCGCCACTTCAGTTTAAATCTCTCTCCTGTCGTGAAAACAATGATGCAACTTTACACCTTTGCTTCCTCTCAAATGTGCAGCTCTGTGAAGGCTCTGTCTCTTTCTCCACACACCCCTCCTTTCTAGCTGTAACTCAAGCACACCAGCTCATCTACAACTCAAGCTCAGCTTAAAAACTGTAAAACTATTTCATGCTACACAATGGCAAAATGTGTAATTTTGAGTAATTCAGACATGCTTGTTTGAGACCAGAAACCGCTTCTGAAGAAGAAGAATGATACAGAAAGTCCCACCCTGTAAGCTGACAGGATTGGTTTTCTAAGATTGTTACGCGTTAAACCGCGGAAATCTGACTGTATTATTTCTGAAATTGTTCAGCCATGGTGCTCATAACATGTCCTCTAGCATATAAAAACACCACATATGCATATTAACAAGGGAAAAATCTTCATTTTCAAAAGGGTTTTTTTCACGTTAGCATGCCAACTCAGCACAATATACAAAGTACAGCAGATAATGATGAGAATGCCATTAATGCTGCAAAAAATTAGATTCTAAGCAAATTTAAATGTTAATGACGTTATGGGAGAAAAGTCAGGGGATGGAATTTGTTTTTATTTCACAGCAATCCACCCCCATAGTCTTTTTTACTAGAGCTAAAATGGTGGAAGACGCAGACTTTTGTGATGCTAACTCATCTGAAATTAAATATGGCAACTTAAAAAGCCATTAAGATTGCATTTTTTCATACTGTTGAGATGTTTAATATGTTTTCCAATTCTAAATCAAAAGTAGATACACAATAATCTGCAAAGTAAATTAATTATAGCTCTCAAATGAACGTTGCAGTAAAGTAAAATCATTTTTGAGACATTTTGGAGTAGAATAAAGTAGAAAACCACAGAAAGTACTTCAGTAAATCCTTAATCACTCTGTCTACTACTCTTTCATTCAGATATACACACATTTCTTCATCAAAAACACTTCAAAAACCTTTAATGCAGCTTGTTAACATATTCCTGACATTAATGTAACCAAATATTGTACATTATTCTGTCCAACACATGAGACTTTCTGCCATAAAATTCAGTTACTGTCTCCCGGTTTCCCTCAGCACTCAGTATTAAGCGCAGCCTGTTTCATTCCATATCTAACTCTGCTGGAATGTGTGGCTCCAATGAATTGTCTGAATTTGTGTGTTTTGAGTCACTCTGCGTTATCAGTTCCTGCGCATTGCAATATGCAAAGTACCTATTTTAAGCTCTCTCCTCATAGAGTTTGCCTTTGGGTATATAAGAGTGTGTACCCCGCCCATCTCTCTGGATCCTCCCTCTCCCCTGACTTGTGAAGTATGTTCAGAGCGATAGCCTCCAAGGAGCCCTCAGACAAACACAAGCAGCCGTGAGGTGTTAGACTTTCTCCTGATATCCACAGCCGCAAGAACACCCTTGAAACCAGAGCAGCACGTCTTCGAGGGCACCATTATCAGCTTAGCCTCTCCTCATCTGGGGATTTTCAGGAGGAACAAAACCAGTGACTAAAGGAGAAGCTTTGACTGGAGGAAGCACTTGGACTTCAAAAAAAGTGAATAAAACAGTTTTGGGACAAGATGGCACTTCGGCAGAACTCAGAAAAGGAGCCAAGTATCGAACTGTTCATTAAGGTCAGTCACTTTTTTTCAGATTCAAACTTGGATTCTCTGTCAAAACCACATGCTGTGAAAGGTTTGATTGCGCGTGAGATTTCTACTAGTTGACAAAACAAAACATTGACTTTTCATCACCTCCCTCTGAGGATAAAATAGTCCAAAAATCCATCACACATAGATTTTCTGCTCACTCAGTAGTCCTCAGCTTTGCCAGAGATGTACAAATGTTGCCATAAGAGCAGCATCAATCAGAGGACAACTCTCCTTTTGACTGGTGCCATCTCCAGATACCATGAGCTCCAGATGTTGAGGTGTTTGTATCCCTGCTGAGGGTCACAGCAGCTTGTTATCAGTGAACTCTGTCCACAGAAGGTCGGTCCACCTTATCATCGCACACCCAGAAAGAGCGAGCAGCATGGAGGGTGACTGGCCTCAAGCCTAACCAGGCACACCCACTTTACTTACACACATGTTCAGATACAGTCAGGTCGTATAAACACATTTTTCTTAAACATACAGAAGTTTTTTTTTTTTTCTCCTTGTACTCTTCCTGTACACGAATGTTTTATCTGAAGGAGGCGGCGTAGTTCTTTGGGTAAATAAAGTAAGGTTAAGTGAAAAGCAGTGTGGTAGAGAGTACATTATGTATCTTTACGAACAAGATGTTAAACATTCAGGCACTTTAAGAAACAGGTCAAGAGGTTGTAGAATACAGTTTAGTTAGATAAGAAGATCCCTCTCATATTTGCAGCTGTTTAGCTTATCTTAACATAAAGACCAGAAACAGTTTCTATAGCTCTGCTCTAAGTTCATAAAATTAGGCTAAGAAGCAACTAAAGCTTCCTTGTTAACAACGTATATTTGTTTGTTACAAAAAACTAAATGTAAAATGCCAATTTGTCATTTTATGAGGGGGCTGTTTGGAAAATCACTGCTTCCAGACAAATAATAGTTTGACACATAAACCCCCATAAAAGATTCAGTCATTTAGCAGTGCTTTAAAGATGCTGAGAGTCAGATTTTATTACCTTATGGCAGATCTAGACTACTCATTCCCCCTTACTTCTCGCTAACCAGCTGCTGCCTTTATTCATATTTACTGTACAAACAGAGTAGTATTCATTTTCTCATGTAACACAAATCACACAATTCCTTTCACATTAACATAGTGACATGTGGGGCTCGAACCAGATTGTTGTGGTGTTTGGAAATAGCTAAAAGGGCAGAGCAAAAGTTATTTTCCGCTACAGCACAATGCCTGCATTTCCCCTCTATAGAGGAAACTGCCTTTAAATATCCCACACACACTTTTCACCTCCAAAATTGTTTTTATCCAATAGAGGAGATGTAGTTCATTAGCTAAAATGGAACATCTGTGACTCATGTGATCATAAAGCCTAATTTTTACCACTTATTTCTTGTGTTTTTCAGGCTGGACATGATGGCGAGAACGTGGGGAACTGCCCCTTCTGCCAGAGGCTCTTCATGGTGCTGTGGCTGAAAGGAGTCAAGTTCACAGTGACCACTGTTGATATGAGGAAGTAAGCACCCCTCCACTCGCAAAAACACTTCCTGAGCATCTGGTGGCGGGGACTTTCACACAGAACTCTATTAAGAAGCAAACGAAAGAGAAATTGAGAGTCTTTTTACAGCAATCCAAACCATTTCTCAGTAGTCAATAGGCGCGTTGCTCGCTCTGTCCTGCAGAAGTTTAGAGGGAGGAGCCGTAAAGCCAAACTGTACAAAGAGCTCTGTGTCACTTCAAAACAAGCACCTTCTTTAATTGAGGTTTTATTGTGTGAATTTCTCAGGGTCATTGCCGACAAGCAAATAAGATCAGGAAACTATGAAAGGATGTTGATAATTAAGTGATTCAGAACACACACACAACAGGCCTTTTAAACAAGCGACCACTCCCAGCGCTGTGTATTTTTATAGCTAAAGCAACAGCCGGAGTTGAAATCATTAATCCAGAGTGCCACATTTGATCCTGACAGTCTTGATAACCAACACGCTCTCCGTTTTGACATGTCTGATAGCAGACTGATTGCAGAATTGAATAGACACAGGTCAGAATCTCTCCCTTCATGCCTTCCTTCCCCCTCCATCTTTCTGCATCTTCTCCAGGAAGCCAGCGGAGCTCAAGGACCTGGCCCCTGGGACCAACCCTCCTTTCCTCCTCTACAACGGCACCCTGAAAACAGACTTCATCAAAATCGAGGAGTTTCTTGAACAAACACTGGCCCCTCCCAGGTATTGTTGCGCTTAATCATTCCACAAATAGCAGTGATGTGTGATTCTGATGACGGCTCATTCTCTTTGAACAAGTGTACTCCCAGCCTTCTCTTTTCCTCTCCCCCCTGCAGGTATCCTCATCTCAGCCCGCTGAACAAAGAGTCCTTTGACGTGGGTGCTGACATTTTTGCAAAATTCTCTGCTTTCATCAAGAACAGCCCAAACAACACCTGTAAGTTTGGTTTCTTGTGATTTATTAAACATGTACTGGTGCATGTGGATGTGACCTAAAAAAAGAAGAAGTGCTGCACTTGAGCACAGTGTAGACGTTCCTGTACTTTACTCAAATATATTCATAGTTTATACAATATTATGTTTATCTGAGCACTGTGGCTGTTTGCAGATGATGATTATATCCAAACAATATGAGATCTTCCTCTAAAGTATGGTGTTTTGTAGCAGTACATAAAACTGTTATGCAAAATACTCTTGTAAAACTATGATTTTCATATATTGCTCAATTTTTGAGACTTGGGTTTTTTTGCGTCCAAATATTCTCGTCAGTCTTTCAGACTAGTGGAAAGAAAACAATCCAAAATACACATTTAAGTGTTTATTTTGTGACACATTGTCTATGCAAATTACAGAATATTTAATTAGATATTAATAATATGTTTACATATTTAAATATGAAGTTCCAATTGACAAAAAAATAATCATCTTAATTAACTGGGCAAGTTTAAAGGTGATATCTATGAAAATTTTTACCCATTAACATTAGTTCTCAGTAACAACATAAAAAATTTATAATGCAATTCATTTTTGGTTTGTTTGTTTCTGGTTGTTGACAGCATGTTTTGATTAAAGAAATGAGAAAAATATATAACATCCCCCTCTGTAAAAACCTTTGACACTAGTATGTTAACAAGATTAAACAAGAACTTCATTTCATTTTTCTGTTAGGGAAATAGTGCAAATTAGCATATATTTAGGAAGATAATGTGTAGCAATTTGCATATTTAAACATGACTTGTAACATTTGCGATACTTGTAGTACAAAAACCTGACGTAACGTAAGCAATCATATAAGGGTGTTTCTGGGTGATATCTGTTACTACATCTGTTACCCGTTTTGTGCCTTAAAATTATCTCCACCTTGATCAACTATGACATAAACACATAAAACATTAATGCTTCAGGAACCCAGTAGTGTGATATTATAACAGCAACACAATGAGTACTTTTATTCTACTAGTGCAAAAAATGACTCCTTATATTATTATCTACATGTTATACTATTGGAATATTATTAGTGATGTATTTACGTGTCTGTGGAGGTGAAACATATTTTTACAACTGTTGGTTAAACTCATGCAAACTATTGTATTTTATAAGCCTATCATAGGTCATCAGGTGAGATTAACATCTGTGTAATTAACTTAGGTGTTGAAAGTACAGTGTTTCCCTGTAATTAGTAAATGCATAAAGCAGCATAAAAATGAGAAGCATTATATAAAAAATACAGGTTGTAACAATACACACGGGCACTTACTGATAAAACCCATGTTTCTGACTCTTCAGTCCAACTGAAAAACCTGCTGCGGGAATTTAAACGTCTGGACATCTACCTGAACTCGCCCCTTCCCGAGGAGATCGACCACAACTCGGCGGAAACCATCACCGTGTCCAAGAGGAAGTTTCTGGACGGCGACCGCCTCACCTTAGCCGACTGCAACCTGCTGCCCAAACTGCACGTTATCAGGGTGAGACAGTCTTCCTGTTGCTGCACAAGTGGCCAGAAAAGAAGCACATGGTTCCTCAGAGGTAGAAAAGAAGAAAATAGGAGTCTCCTGATCATCTAAACTGGATTATAAGGCAGATAAGATAAGGGCTGAAATTCTTACCTGATGGATAGATGGACATACTAGATATGTGATTATTCAGCAATGGTGTTAAATAGTTACTTATTTACAGTTTTGAGGTGCTTTCTAGAAATACTCTGTGGCTGCATACTGTGCTGTTTTTAAAGGACAGCTATATTTAGTCGTTTACTCTCTGATAAAGATTTTACATACAATGTTTGTCTTAGAAAATGCAATCTGTTAAAGATGAAACTAGTGGTTTCGCCTGACTCAATTTGAATAATTTTTCAAGGTTCATAGAGCTGAAGTTCTCCATTTTTTTTGCAAAAAAATGGAAAAGAAATTCAAGTAGTCTGTTACTTCTTCTTTTCTACACCAATAATCTTCTCACAACCCTTGCCTCGGATTTTCCCTCAGATTTATCTCGTGAGTCTTTGCAGAAGGCCAAACACTGAAAGTCACTGCCACATTTTACAGAAACAAGCAGCAACTCACTCAGATAAATCAATTAATTGCTGCTTACGACGTTTCTGGATTGACTGTGTAATAATGTAATATAAAATAATCTGTCAGTCACAGGGGCAGTTTTATGCAAAATGAATACTTTTACTTTGGATTCTTTATGTACATTTTACTGACAGTACTTAAATAACTAACATTTTCAATGGAGGCTTGCAGGAGTATTTTTACAGTTTAGTTATTTGGTGCTATGCTCTATGCTACTATGTCAAAGAGAAATATTGAAATTTTAATCTAATTTATTTGCTAGCTGTAGTTACTAGTTAGATAACAGATCGGGATTTTAGACGCCTGTGATAAGCATAAAATACTATGCATTGTTGCAAAGCACATTAACCTGTATAACATAAAGCAAAAGTATGTGTTGCACTGCACTCTACCAGTGAAACTCATACACTGCAGATGCTGAGTTTCTTTCTTCTCTGGAACACGAGAAGATTCTTTTGCCTGTTTCTAGGTTTTACTGTCAAACATTCTGCCATACTTGCTGTAACATACTCTTATCTCTGTTGCTGTTGTTGCTTCATTGGCAAACCATTGATCCAAATCCATTGTAGCAGATCTTCAGTGCATTACTGTCAGTATACTGTGTAATCTAGACAGATTTACTTGGCACTGAGTGGCTTATATAATGTTGTGTGAACTCATTTGGCTTGAATGTCACAGGTTTTTGTTTCTATGTAAAATCCTCCAACTTTAACATATTAACACTTTGCTATATTGGTGCTTTTGCTCAATTAGATGCTCTGAGTAGCTCTCTTGATCTTTACTGATGTGTTTCTCTGTCTATTTATTTCAGGTTGCTTCCAAGAAATACTGCGACTTTGACATTCCCGCCGAATTCACCGGCGTGTGGAGATACCTTCAAAACGCCTACGAGAGAGAGGAGTTCAAACAGACGTGTCCGGCCGACATTGAAATCGAGAAGGCTTACTTCAGCGTGGCCAAGAATAGAAATTAAACTTTTCATTCTGTGGTGTTAATGTCCTGTTTTTACTGTTAGTGTAACCGTGCATGTAGAGATGGTGATCTATGGAGGGCGCTGCAACCTATAAGAACAAACTACAGCAGTGAGTCAGACACTATTCAACTGTAAAGGTGGAAAACGCGATTCTAATGTAATACCTTTTTTTTGTCAAATTCATTGAATATCTGTCCATGTTGTGTGTGTGCTGAAAGAAATCTAGTGTTCGTGCACAGCCCTGGCTCTGTAGATTTCTCCAAAATCGCAGACTCCACCTTTAAAGCTCATGAGCTGGTGTTGCAGCAGAACTCGGGAAAGTGAAATGTTTTATTGGTTGTATGTACTGACTGTTTATCCAGAGTCACTCACAGACAACAAAAGGCCAAATGTGCAATTAACTGTTGATGATTATTTAGCAGAGTTGTTGTTTATAGTGTAAATAAAGATATTTTTCTCTTCTTTTTACAATCTAAACACCTGCATTGAAGCATATATGATTGTATCAGTGGTAGCAGCAGCTGCAGAAACAGTTCATTTTTATGCAGAGTACACGCCTGTATTTTACCCTGTATAAATACAGTGTGATAGGTTGGAATTTTCTCAATTTCACACTAATAAAAAATATCTCACTGTTGATATCAATGTGGTTTGTGTGTGTGCTCATAATCCTGGATTTCATTGCCCTTTCTTTGCATTCATACAGTAAAAATACAAACATCTGTCACATAGATGGCATTTCTCATATTCAAGTTTATTTTCAGCCACAAAAAAAGACCATTTTACAGCTTCAAAAATATATCTTCTGTTCAACCAGTATAGACGATAAATAAACAGTTTGATGGGAAACAAAAATGACAAAAGAGAGTGAGAGTGTTTCCAACCAGGCCGAGCTGAAATCGTACCAAACGTCCTCTCAGTGTGCTCTAGTTGGTCACACAGTATTTCCAGAAACATGCTGTCAGGAGAGAGAATAAATAAACACTTTTAACAGTGCAATCCTCTAACATGTTACACTTTTTTTGGACGTTTTTCTACTATCAACTGTCTCTATAGTGTCATTTTCTCATGTATTTTCTGCTTATTATTATATAAACAGCATCTATTGTGTCTTTTTTTAAAGATGAATCCTTCTACTGTTGCTCAGTTTTTCTTGTTTTTCCCCAATTGATTGCTGTACATTTAGGATTTTTAATTATTTGTGACTGATCCAGCTAAAGTAAATCATCTCCATTTGAGTAAATGCTGTTGTGCCTCAAAATAAACAGCAGAACTCTGTATTTACATTATTATGTTATTTAAACCTCTGGTTTGTTCATTTAGTGTGGTGATGCTGCTTTATGTGTGTATTTATAATCAGTATGTAGGCATTTAATAAACACAGCAGGATGTAGCTGTAAATAAATATGCGTTTATTAATGTATTTAGCAGCAACTATAAAAATGATAACTGACACACAGACATAAAAACAGTGGCAATATATTAAAACACCTCTGCAATAATTTCAAATATGTTGTCACAGATGCTTAAATGTTCTTATAGCTAATTACAACTGCATTACATATTTTAATAAACTAGTTACTAATTGTTCATATATTTTTGATAAATGTTAAATCATAGGATGAAGAAAGATCAATATAATTTGCAGCTTATAAGCTTGTAAAATCTTTACAAAAAAAGCAATTTCTCCCTTTGAAAAGGTCATTTTTATTAAGAGCTTAAAATGTGGCAGTATTTTCTTCTACTGTCTTTTCTGTCTCCATAAGAAAAATCTTAACATCAGTATCAATATGTGCTGCCCTTGTTGCCACCTGTTCAGGTTTACGTAATCTGTCCTACTTTTAAGTAACACAAGCCTTGGTCAAACATCCTTTTAATGAGGTAATTCTATTATAATAACACCGGCTCAGATATCATGTCAGGTGTTGTTGGAGGATCTAAACACTTGAGCAGGTGTGACATGTGGTTAACAGAGAATAATCTGAGTAATTCACCTCTTTTGTTGGTTTTTGGCAGGCTCTGCTCTGATCGGACAAAACCCTGAGAGCGAAGCTTGTCGGCCGCTGCCAGCTTCAAAACCACATCTTTGAAGTCCTCGACCTTAAAAAGAAGCAACGGTATAACAGTAGGTGTAGACCAAGCACTCATTTTTGGTTGCTTTTGCTTTCAGGTGAATTTAAGGTCTGTGTTTTTGTGTCCAAATGTTTCTTACAAATGCCCCCGATCTTAAAATTAAAGGAGATGCATATCCAATTCATTAATTGGCCTTTCAGTGTCATGACACATTTAACTTGTGCAATTTTAATGTTCTTTTTTTATTTTAAGTTTTTTTTAAAAATGTTTTTGTGATGTATTATATAAACATGTGCCTTTTCAGAGTGTACAGAGATGTTTTATCAGCCTTACCAGGTTCACAAACTTCTCCTGTTGTGCTGAATCTTTTTCCCCTGAAAGAAAATTGTAATGAAAGTTAATACATTGTTACTTTCATCATCATGTTGAACTAATTTGCCTTTTGACTTCAAGTGTCTGTGTGCACATTTTTGTCATTTTCACCTTTATTCCAGGAGTCTCTCCCTCCATTGTGTAGCATCAGCAGAGGAAACACTTCTCTCTGCTCCCCCTCAGCAGTGTTGGCTCCATCCTCCACCTCTGACACTAATTTCTGCATGAAATCTGTTGATATGAAGCAATTTTCTCTTCAATTTTTGGGTTATGGATCATGTCTTTATGAATAAACATGAGCAGAATTTGACCGAGTTAGTGAAAAACTGATGTGCAGGGTAATATATCCCAGTGTTGCTCATGACAAGAGGTCGGTGTAAATGAGCTAAAAACAGTCCAAAACTCAGAATAAAATCGAAGAAGCATGATCAACAAAGCAGAGAGTCTTACCTGGCTGTGGATCCAGATTGGCTTCAGGGTACAGGGGCAGAGCATGTGTCCATGTTGCAGAACAAATCACGGCTACGAGGTAAAGCAGAGCTACAGAAAGCATGATGTCTCGACGTTCACTTGGCCAAACCTGGACTATTCCTTAACTCGACCGAGAACTTCACTTATATATCCCCAGCAGCCATCCATCACAATCTGATCAATACATTATCATCACACCCAGTCTCCTTCTTAATGGTTTTGACGCGATGGATCAGGCGTCATAGACACAATTTAGGAGACCCTGTCAATTCAGCCGAGGCCTATCTCTGCTTGTACAGAGCTGCCAAACAAATGTTTACTCTGCAGCAGTAATCTGTCCACAGGAGCACTGATGGTTTGTGTTTTACACCGTTTCTGTGTGATGGGCTGCTCAGATGTGTCATTGCTCATGTCTGAGATCACAGGTACACAGAGCTGCTGCAGGTGTGTCACTGCAGATTTCTACATCATCTCCTGTTGAATGACTAACGTCCCAGAGGGCATTAACAATGGCTGTAGGTCGAACACGTCTACATTTTGTCAGTCATTAATTAAAAAGAGGTATATGGATTGCTCTTGTATCATGCTATTTGATAACCTTTGAATGTCTAATCATTTAAATGGGCTTCACTGTTCACTGCTAACCAAATCCAAGTAAAATCATTGTTCAAAATGTTAACAATCTGTGTGAAGGCAAGATTTGAGGATGTTTTTTATTTTGTAATATGCTTGAGCAATGTGTGTAGTAAAACATAATGAACTGAAATAATAAGGATTCTTTTAAAAAGTAAGGAACACCTAACAAAGCATCGGGCATAATAACATGATAATTAAGCAATGAGAATAGGGTCGAGTGTTGTCATAGGTAGATTGGAACTGGATTATAATAGTGATAAAAACCATTTGCTTTGTAAGGACAAAATAGGACTAGGGGTGCTTAAAAGAGACACATCTAGCATGTTAGCATCTTAATATTTGCTAATTAGCAATAAACACAAACATACAGTCATGGCTGATAGTAATGTCCTTACTTTTGCAGCTATTGGGACAAATAAAATGTTTACCTGACTATCAAGATTTTTAAAATTCATCCTGAGGACAGGGATCAATGTCTGAACTAAACTGCACTGCAATTTGTCCAATAGCTGTTTAACTAAAAACTACAAACCTCATTGTGGCGAGAGAGGACAGAAGTCAGAATATCGGCTTAGTCATCGTACGATTTACCGTTTGAGCAGTGAGAATATCTGTAATAGATTTAATGGCAATCCATCCAACAGTTGTTCAGATATTTTATTTAGATGTAAGCAATGGATGAAATGACAGAGTTTTAAAGATAACCTGAAATTAATTATGTTTAGAGACTTTTATAAGAAAGTCACTCTGTGAGTTTGAACCATTAAGTCATTACTGATGTCACTGAGGTTTAAAATATATGAGCATGGTCCAAATAAATATTTACAAAACTGGAAAAAAAATGATAAAAACAAGTTTCATAGATACTAAAAGAAGCTTTGTGCCACAAGGCTTTTTGTCAAACTGAAAGGTCACTAATGCTGTTTAGACGAGCAGACGAAGCATCGGGTGATTTATTGTCTCCACGTCTGTGAAATCACCGCTGAAGACAACAACATTCGATGCATCTGGCTGCTGAGCTGACAATGACAAGAAGCGAAGCCAAAGCAGAGTTTAGTTTGTAGGTCAAGCGGTGACTTTGAAACGGATGAAAGAGCAGACACATTCCAAACATGTAAAGAAACAATGACATGCTGTCAAAATGTACATGTGATTTACCTGTTGATTGTAGTCATGGGAAATTTTAAGTCATTACAATTTCCTCTATTAAGGACAACCTCTGATACAAAAACATGCTGTGTTTGAAAATGTTCAGTTTGGAAAGATTTGTCAAACTCAACTTTGTGTACACTAATCGTGGAAAAGCACACGGTTTAATTCAACCCTCTGTTTACACACTAGAGTAAATATTTGAGGGAAGGTTTGAGAAAATAAGAAATGAACAGTAGTTTAAGAAAGTAAGAATATCAAATGCTGCAACACTTGTGAAAGTACGTCATAAACAAATGGAAAATAACCTCTGTGCCCAACATATTATTGCATTATTAATGTCTTGATGAAGATTTTAAGCTGCTACATCTGGCAGAGACAGAGAATAGATTTAACTGCTGGTAGTTCAGGTTAGTGGTTCCCAACCAGAGGTCCTGTCCCCTCCAAAGGTCACAAGGTAAATCTTAATAGTCCTGAGATGATTTAGTCAAAGATGGGAATTTTGCTGCTCAAATTTGCAGGTTTTTCTAGACACTGGGCTAAATGTTTATTTCTTTGAGCCTTAAGCCCCTTAAAAAATTCCAGTGTCAATAATGATAAATAGTAATAATACATAATACTTATATAGCACTTTTCGAGATGCTCAAAGACACTTTACAAAGTAGGTTAGAAAACAAAAAATGAATATATATAAATAAATAGAATGTGGCTGCACAGTACCGTAGCCTTGCAGCTAGAAGATTCCTTATTCACGTCCCAGCCTGGGATCTTTCTACATGGAGTTTGCATGTTCTCCCTGTGCATACATGGGTTTACTCCAGGTTCTCCTGCTTCCTCCCACAGTCCAAAAACATGCTAAGGTAAATTGATAATTCTGAATTGTCCGTAGGTGTGAATGTGAGTGTGATTGTTTGTCTCTGTAGCCCTGTCATAGACTGGTGACCTGTCCAGGGTGTCCCCTCCCTTCACCCTAAGTCAGCTGGGTTAGACTCCAGCCCCCCGTGACCCTAATGAGGATTAAGTGGTGTAGAGATAATGGATGAATAGAATGAGTGGAGAAAGGTGGATATATTAAAAGGGAATTTATGCCTTGTAGGCAGTGCTGAAATGATGTGTCTTTATGGATTTGTTGAATATGGAGAGTGAGGAGGCCTCTCTGCTGCTTTTGGTGAGTGAGTTCCAGAGGGTGGGAGCGACCTTGGAGAAAGCCCTGGGGTGACACAGGTCTTTGGTCTGGATGGTGGTAGACAGGAGGCTAGCATCAGCCAGTCAGGTTATAGCTGAGCTGGGGTTATGGAGAGCTTTGTAGGTGATCATCAGGATTTTGAAGTGGATTCGCTGGAGAGTGAGGAGCCACTGGAGGTTCTGAACGATGGGGGTAATGTGATCACGGATGTGGGAGTGGGTGAGCGGGATGTACCGAAATTTTTTGAGTGTTTTGGATGATGTCCCGTAGAGAAGACTGCTGCAGAAGTCAAGTCTGGATGTGAGAAATGCGTAGATGAAAGTTTGTGCAGCTGAAAAGGGGAGGGATAGATGGAAGCGAGCCATTCTTTAAGGGGACAGAAGGCTGTTTTAGTGATGCACTTGATATGTTGATCGAAGGAAAGGGTTTGGTCAAAGATGGCGCCTAGATTTCTGATGTGAGGGGAAGTGAGTGAGTACAGTGGAGCTGTCAGTAGAGAGGGAGAAGTTGTGGGTGGGTTTGGTGAGTGTTTTTGGACCAATTATAATGATTTCTGATTTGTTACAGTTTAATTCGAGGAAGTATGTTTAGAGGCACAGCTTTATTTCTGAGATACAGTTGGTGAATCTTTTGGTGAAGATATAGAGATGGATGTCACCTGCAAAACAGTGAAACTGGAGTCCATGATGGCGATTTAAGTGGCCAAGGGGGGGGCATGTAGTGGATGAAGAGGAGAGGGCCGATAACTCAGCCTTGGGGGGGAGCAGTGAAGGATTTGCATTTGTTGATGCTGATGAACTGGTGTTTGTCAGAGATGGAATGGTTGACTGTTTCGAAGTCAATTCTGCAACAACGACACACAACAAATTCTACATCTGTTTTAGGCCTTTTTGTACCAAACAACCTCTTCACTTAATGTGCTTCATTCTGCAGCCTTAAACAAATGATTCAGATACAATCTGGTCCCAGTGCAAGATGCTCCAGTGTGGGGAAAAAGATGAAACTCTTTGCAGCTTAACTTTGAAAAATGTGTTTTTGGTGCATCTGCTAACAACACAGAGACAACTGCATCACTTATTTTTGATGGCTCACAAACCAAAACTAATTAAAGCTGCAAGCAGCGTTGGACGGGTCCTCGCATCCATGCTCGTCGTCGAATCCACGCACGTCCACCAGGTGGCGCTGCGACCGAGAGTGTATATTGGCCTATGGATGTGATCACGTCCGCACTCTGATGACACATATAACATTTCAGGCAGATCGGACCATGTCCAGGCTAGTTATAGAGCTTTTCCTTCTATCCACCAGGTGGCGTTATGACTGTGGCTGTATTTCAGCATGTGAATGTCATCAGGGCGGGACTCTGATCATACATGTAAAGTTTGAGGCAGATTAGAGTATGTTTAGGGCAGTTACACAGCAGTTGATGTCATGTCGAAGCATCAAAGTTTGGGAGCCTGCCATGGCCACGCCCTCAGACTTTTGTGGAGCATTTTGATAACTTTTGATCACCCATGCCTGGAGTACATCCTGGCTGAATTTCATATCTGCGGTGTTACCCTGTTTGAGTTGATAGCTTTTCAAAATGTCTAAAAATGACCCAAAATTGAAGGTTGGTGTTAAATTCTAGAAAGAAGAAGAAGATTAAAGAAAGAAAATACATAAAAAAGAAGCAATTAAATAAATGGGAAAAAGTTAAGACAATTAAACTTTTATAAAGTATGGGGGGAAAAAAGATGTAAGAAATTAAAGAATTGTATTTAATAAATAAACAGGAAATTTGTAAATAAGTGTTGTAGTCTTTTGCAGTTAATTAATGCATAGGCGTAGTGAGAGACAGCCAGACAATGGGGTAGAAATAAGAATGAGAACAACTAATATAGCACAGGGTTATGAGCAGGAATCGAACCAGGGCCTCAGCATTGAGGACCAACTACATGCGTCAGTGGCTTAACCCGCAGCGCTATATGATCACACATGTTGGCTGTCAGCAAAGGTGTATCAATCCAATAGAAAGTCTAGGGGTAGGGTTCGGGTTACAGAGGAAGGTCCTGACAGTAGCAATGTACCAAAAACATGGATATAAAATTATACATTTTTTCATAATTTAATATTAAGTCACACTAGCCAAAAAATTCTTAGAATAAAGTTGGGGTTTTTCCTTCAGCCGTTGTGGTTGCACTGTACCTTTAGGTTATCTAGATCTACAACGGCTGAAGGAAAAACCACGGATTAATTTCTCAGAATATTCGGCTGCTTAGTATTAACATTAAAAATATTTATGTGTAATATTAATTGCCCTATTTTTTTCATTACAACTGTAAGGACCTTCCTCTCCAACCCTAACCCTACCCCTAGACTTTCTATTGGATTAATACACGTTTTCAAGACCAGAACATGTGTGGTCATGTAGCTCTACGGGTTACGCCTGTGATGTTCAGGACTCATTCTTGTATTTTACACTCTCTGATGTTTTCTTTTCTTCATGTCTAGTGTGTGAATCATTTCTGGTTTGTCTCTTCAGTGTCTCATGTGGCCCTGCAGCTTCTCCTCCTCCACCTCCTCCTGAAGCCTTCATCTTCTTCATCATCAGCTGCTCAGTGACTCTGTTGGACGTCTCACCGTGTGGCAGCAGCTCAGGTCAGTGGTGAAGATCCTCTTTATCAGCTCCACACCCACAGACGTAGTGAACGCAGCGTCTGTTGTTGTGCTAATAAGAAGCTGCATCTGAGCAGCAGCAGCTCTGTTCACTCCAGCCTCAGTCACACATGGAGTCAGAGCAACACTCTGTCAGAGCTGATTCCTCAATGTTAGATCTGATTAATCTCTCTCTAGTAACAGGTTATGTACCACAGGCTTTTAAGGTTGCTGTAATCAAACCTTTACTTAAAAAGCCCACTCTAGATCCAGATGTTTTAGCCAACTATAGACCAGTTTCCAACCTCCCATTTCTCTCCAAAATTCTGGAAAGAACAGTTGCAAATCAATTATGTGAACATTTACAAAGGAATAGCTTGTTTGAAGAGTTTCAGTCAGGCTTCAGAGTGCATCATAGCACAGAAACAGCTCTGGTGAAAGTTACTAATGACCTTCTCATAGCGTCAGATAATGGACTGGTCTCTATACTTATTTTATTGGACCTTAGTGCAGCATTCGATACAATCGACCACAAACTTTTATTACAGCGACTAGAACATTCTATTGGCATTAAAGGGACAGCACTGGACTGGTTTAAATCCTACTTATCAGACAGGTTCCAGTTTGTGCATGTCAACAATGACTCTTCTGAGCATACTAGGGTTAATCATGGAGTTCCTCAGGGTTCTGTCTTAGGACCAATACTGTTCACATTATACATGCTTCCCTTAGGCAACATTATTAGGAAGCACTGTATTAATTTCCATTGTTATGCTGACGACACTCAATTGTATTTATCTATGAAGCCAAATGAAACTAATCAGCTAGCTAGACTGCAAGATTGTCTTAAGGACATAAAGACCTGGATGACCTATAATTTCTTACTACTAAATTCAGACAAGACTGAAGTCATTGTATTTGGCCCCAAACATCTTAGAGAATTGCTTTCAAAGCATATAGCTACTCTGGATGGCATTACATTGGCCTCCAGTACTACTGTGAGGAACCTCGGTGTTATCTTTGACCAGGACATGTCCTTTAACTCGCACATAAAACAAATCTGTAGGACTTCCTTTTTCCACCTGAGAAATATTGTGAAAATCAGGAACATCCTGTCTCAGAGTGATGCAGAAAAACTAGTCCATGCATTTGTTACTTCTAGGCTTGACTACTGTAATTCCTTATTATCAGGTTGTCCCAATAGCTCTCTGAAACATCTACAGCTGATCCAAAATGCTGCAGCCAGAGTACTGACGGGAGTTAGCAAGAGAGATCATATTTCTCCTATATTGGATTCTCTTCATTGGCTTCCTGTTAAATCTAGAATAGAATTCAAAATCCTTCTTCTGACATATAAAGCTCTTAACAACCAATCTCCATCATATCTTAAAGACCTGTACCATAGTACCATATTATCCTAGCAGAACTCTTCGCTCTCAGACTGCAGGCTTACTTGTTGTTCCTAGAATCTCTAAAAGTAGAATGGGAGGCAGAGCCTTCAGTTATCAGGCGCCTCTCTTGTGGAACCAGCTCCCAGTTTGGGTTCGGGAGGCGGACACCCTCTCTATTTTTAAGACCAGGCTTAAAACCTTCCTTTTCGACAAAGCTTATAGTTAGGGCTGACTGGGGGACCCTGACGGGGTATGCTTGTGTTTTCATTTGCACAACTGACTTCCCCTCTTGACGTCCCTTAGTTCATGCCCTAGTTATGCTGCTATAGGCTTAGACTGCTGGGGAACCTCTCTTGATGCACTGAGCCCTTCTCTAACTACATATGTATTTTACTACATATACCATTATTGCATTAACATTTCACTCTGTTTCTTTCTGTGTCCTTTCTCCGAGTGTCCCTGGTTCCCAGAGCTGGATGCTGGATTGCTTCAGAAGTGTGGCTGTGTTTTATGGTCCTTGTGTCCCACCCCCCCACCTCTCTATCTCTACCCCTCTATCTCTACCTCTACCCCTCTATCTCTACCTTTCTACCTCTTCTGTCCCTCTCAACCCGCCCGGCCAGCAGGCAGATGGTTCCCCCCACATTAGAGCCGGGTTCTGCTCGAGGTTTTTTTCCCTGTTAAAAGGGTGTTTTCCTTGCCACTGTCGCCTTTTGGCTTGCTCTGGGGGTCAGGCATATGGGTTCTGTAAAGCGTCTCGAGACAATTTGACTGTAATTGCGCTATATAAATAAAATTGAATTGAAAATTGAATTGAACTGAGAGCTCTCAGCAGGTTTTCTACCCATTTAAGAAACAGGACAAACCGAACAAGCTGTTGTATCGATTTGTCCACGATTTCCTCTCATGTGTCCATTTTAAGGAGTTTGCAGTCAACCAAGGCCGACTCAGAATCACTCCCACCGGGAAGATCTGTGAAGGAAGGTCCACCCGGCTGGTCCAGAAGCTCCGGTCCAGCAGAGCAGCGTCAGGATGGAGACGTAACTGGGTGAGTTAACTAGAGAGGCGACACATTCACATAGAAAATCCAACAATTCCTTCTGTTTTTACAGTTTGTGACTCTGGTAAATGGTGATTTTTCAAAGCTGGTGGGTTTTGGGCTTCACAGATTGAACCTAAATGCTTTTCTTAAACAAACTGCTGAGCTGCTGCACAGTGAAATGTTTGAGTGGAGCTCAGGATGAAAGCATCAGAGCTGTTTTTACATGTTTTTTATGTTCAGCTAATATCATTTCCTCTGGACAATGTTTGTGGTGTTAGAAGTGGACGTTTGTAGGGAGTTTTCAGTTGTAATACTTAAATGCATAAATATTTGCAGTGGTGGTTTCACTGCAAGCATCTACTGATGTCACCAGTGAAGTAAATAAAAACAGCATTTGTTGAACTTTACGCCTCTCAGTGTCTGCAGTTAGTTTAGCTGAATCAATGCAAAGATATTTCTATTTTTCTACATGACAGGAATGTCAGTGAAATCCAAATGCTAAGAATAAACAAGTGATCTGCCTGGTCACAGATCCCACTTTAATCCAAAATAAAGATTTTGCAAGGAAATGAACTTGAAATATGAGCCACCAGTAAAAGTTGTGATCAGACAGAAGGGCCTGTATTTTATCTTTGGAGAAGTTTAACATGTAAGTTTGTGCAGCTGATCAGTGGTGAGGCCTGTGGATGACTGGAGATGTGTGTGGACACTTAGACGAAGCAGCAAATGTGTTGAAAATGAGTTGTCTTCTCAGTCTTGAAGATGTTTTGTCAGAGCTAAGAAAGAAGTAAGAGATCCTGCAGGTGATTGTTGAGTGGTGTTGAGGAATTTGAATGTAGAGGAATAGCAAAGAGATTTTGAAGATATTTAAGCCATAAGTTGTATTTTATTTGTTTGCTGTTCTCTCCCATTTGTAGTGAAGAGAAGTGATTTGACATGAAGAATGTGATTTGTGTGGCTTTGAAATTGTGTTAAAATGTAAAAATGAGTGATGAGGAGAAGAGTGTGACTTTTTAGTATTGTGTTTTTTAGCGTGTTCTTTAAAAGTTGTAGGTAGATTATCTTCTTTTTTTGATTTTGTGGATTGTTTTTTTTTCTTTCAGTGTTGATGTCATCGCCTTGACGAATAGAAGAAAAACCTGGAGAGTGCAGGTTTGATCCCCCACCCTGCTCAAGCTTTTTTTTTACATTTGGGCAAAATTTGCAAAAAAATCTTCGTGCCTTCGTGCCTTCGTGCCTTCGTGCCTTCGTGCCTTCGTGCCTTCGTGCCTTCGTGCCTTCGTGCCTTCGTGCCTTCGTGCCTTCGTGCCTTCGTGCCTTCGTGCCTTCGTGCCTTCGTGCCTTCGTGCCTTCGTGCCTTCGTGCCTTCGTGCCTTCGTGCCTTCGTGCCTTCGTGCCTTCGTGCCTTCGTGCCTTCGTGCCTTCGTGCCTTCGTGCCTTCGTGCCTTCGTGCCTTCGTGCCTTCGTGCCTTCGTGCCTTCGTGCCTTCGTGCCTTCGTGCCTTCGTGCCTTCGTGCCTTCGTGCCTTCGTGCCTTCGTGCCTTGCTTATGGGTAAATCTCCTGGTTTTACTTTTTTCCAGGATCCTTGAACTCCAGTCCAGTCCAGTCCAGTGACACTCCACACCACAGACCACAACCTTCAGAGATTCGAACCGTGACCGTCCACATGACAGACACACACCCTCTGTGTAAGCTATCTGTCACACAAGGTCCCTGGTGGAGTATGTTGTAATGATGGTTGCAAGAGGTTGTCATGCAGCCAAAGTGTAAAAAGAGCCTTGAGCTGGATTCGAACCAAGGACCTCCTGGATGAGAGGCAGATAACTTACCACTGCACTATTCTTCCTACTGGGTGTAGCTGTTAGTTTTCGTAAATGATGGTACACAAAAGTATTAAGGAAGTGAAGATAATAAAGGTACTAAGGTACCGGGGAGGCAAAAAACTTACCTCTACACCACCTGTCCTACAAGATGTTGCTCTAACTTTGCTTAAATGATGCTATCAATTAGTACTGGCGCAACCAAACGACAAATAAAAGGTGTGAGTGGAGATCTGAATCATGTGAGATTTGTTTCTGAGACTGAATACACCCGATCTCATCTGATCTGCAAAGCTAAGCAGGGTTGGGCCTGGTTAGTATTTGGATGGGAGACTACCTGGGAATACCAGGTGCTGTAAGCTTTTTACTTCTCCTCACACCCTGAACAACACACTGCTAGCGACAGCTATCAACTAAAACCTCTTGGTTTCTTTATTATACACTCTATGAGGTGGATAAGCTGCAGCTCATGCTGATTTATTGCTGCTTCTGGTTGGAGCCAAAGAACAAAGGCTTCACCTGTTGGAGCAGCTGATGTCCTGCAGCCTCTTCACCACAGAAAGCCTCTGACAGCTTCAATTCTTTACACTCTGACTGCAAGACACCAATCACATAGGAACATTTACATGTATGGAACAAAGAGCTGAGCTGACACTCAACATATGTTTGAGCATTTATTGATAAAGACATTCAAACATGTCTAGAGATAGAACACCAACGCACGGTGTAAGAAAGGTCAGAACAGACTTCACCTGCTCAGGAAACTGAGGTCCTTCGGGGTGCAGGGAGCAATTCTGAGGACCTTTTATGGTTGTGTGGTGGTATCAGCCATCCTGTATGGACTGGTCTGCTGGAGCAGCAGCATCAGGGCTGCAGACAGGAAGAGACTAAAGAAACTGGTTAAGAAAGCAAGCTCTGTCCTGGGCTGGTGGTAGACAGGAGGATGATGACAAAGCTGTTGTCTATCATGGAGGACATCTCCCACCCCCTGCAGGAAACAGGACCATCACCGGCAGCTCCTTCAGGGACAGACTGCTTCACCCACGATGTTTGAAGGAGGTCCTTCCTTCCTGCAGCAGTCAGACTGTGTTCAATCAAGCCTGCTCCCAGTAGTTCAGATCACCCATGAAGTAACTGCAATAAAATGTAAATAAGTCAATATGTGCAATTTCACAGGGTTTTTTTTTTTTTTACAAGCATTTCTATTTCTTCTCTAAGGAGAAAGCATCTATTTATATCTGTGCACTGAGTGCTGCTTTTTTTTTTTTTTTAAACTTTTTTTCCTATCTGCTACTGCCACACTGAAAATTTCCCCACTGCAGGATCTACCTATCCATCCATCTATCTATGGTCCATCTACCTCCCTACCTATCTATCCATCCATCCATCCATCCATCCATCCATCCATCCATCCATCCATCCATCCATCTCTCTCACAGGTGTGGGGGTTGATTCACCTGTTCTCAATCACCTTAATCCACGAAGGCCCGGTTCTTCATTCTTCCGCTCTCTGCCAGACCACAGACTTTGAAACCAGAACCTTTCTCCTACAATTAGTCTGGTTTCCCCTTTTTGTTTTCACCTTGGTTTAGTTATCCTTTCTGTGTTGGTTTTAGTTTCATTCGTTAAATAAACTCCTTGTAATCTTTGACCTGTGTCTGCAGATGTCCTGTGACACCAATGATCCCATCTGATATTTAGCATGTTTTCAATTATTGGTCCCATTTCTTTAAAAAAAAAAAAAAAAAAAAAAAAAAAAGCCCCCTGAAATCTGATCAGATAAATGAATGTGAAACTACTTTGGGTCTGCTGCAGCTGCCTCCCTCTGATCTTGTTCCTGCCCACAGCACAATCTGATCAGTGAAACACTGAAGGACAACTTCAGCATGTAAAACATAAATAAGCAAAGGCTGCAACTCATGATTATTTTAATTTTAACTTAACTTTATGTGCTGTTCAAAAACTTTATTTTTCCTGCAAATGTGTAGTGATTCCAAATCTTGGTTATTGATCTCCTTGATTACAAAAAAAATCTGTATCGACCCGGAAAAAAAACAAACATGTCAGGCACCCTATGATGTTAACTGTTTGCCTGAATGTTTTTGTTTAAAATCCTCAGTAATAACCTTTGACTGGTTGCTCTTAACCCTGTAAAACTCACTGCTGCAAAAATACAACATCAGCTTATTTTTTAATTACTATTTTCTATTATATATATCTGAAATAAACCCTAATCTGTGGGTCTGACAGCAGCGTGAGGTCAAAGAAGCTGCCATCAGCTGCTGCACTTCTGTCCGTCCAGCAGATGGAGCCATGGAGCTGCAGTGAAGTGAAGAGCAGCACAAGGCAACCACCACTTCCATCCACTGACGCATTCAATTTGACTGACGCTAATGTTTTATTGACTTCCAACCACTAAACCAATATGATCACTGATGCACTGAGCTGAAGAAGTAATGTTACATTTCAAACATAACTGGGGAAATAACCGAAACTTCTTCCTTAGGAAAGGAGAAAGTATAAGAGTATAAAGGCAGTGTAAGAATAAACAAGAAAAAAACGGTGCAAAAATTGCCCATAGCATTATATACAGATGACTTTATTCTTAAAAAAAAAAAAAAAACAACAAACATGTAGAAGACTATATACAGAGGATCAGGTTTCAGGTATAGATAGATCGACAGATGAATCCTTACTGTGAAAATATTTAAAGACATTGAACATTGTGCAATATAAGGTCAGTCAGCAGCCTCAGTTCATGCACCAAGAAAACTTTTATGCATTTTTTAAAAATAAATTTTCTCCATTTACAAGGCAGGGAGATAACCGAAACTTCTTCCTTAATAGTTCCTGTTTAGTTTGTATGCTGTGGTGTCAGGATTACTACACGTGGAAATGAATATCAAATTAAAATCATTTCCATATCTTGACAAGTTGTTGCGATCAAAAAGTAAACTAAAGCTGCAAGCAGCGTTGGACGGGTCCTCGCATCCTTGCTGGTCGGCGAATCCACGCACATCCACCAGGTGGCGCTGCGACCGAGAGTGCATGTCGGCCTATGGATGTGATGAGGGCTGGACTCTGATCACACGTGCAAAATTTCAGGCAGATTGGAGCATATTCAGGCTACTTCTAGAGCTTTTCCTGTCCATCCACCAGGTGGCGCTGCGACCGAGAGTGTATATTGGCCTATGGATGTGATCAGGGTCAGACTCTGATCACACGTAAAATTTCAGGCAGATCGGACCATGTCCAGGCTAGTTATAGAGCATTTCCTTCCAACCACCAGGTGGCGCTGCGACCGAGAGTTTATGTCGGCCTATGGATGTGATCAGGACTGGACTCTGATCACACCTGTAAAGTTTGAGGCAGCTTGGAGCATGTTTAGGGCAGTTACACAGCAGTTGATGTTTCATGGCGAAGCACCAAAATTCACGAGGCCGCCATGGCCACGCCCTCAGACTTAAGGTGAGCATTTTGATAACTTTTGATCACCCACGCCTGGACTACATCCTGGCCGAATTTCAGCTCTCTCGGTGTTACCCTATGTGAGTTTATAGCTTTTGAAAATGTACAAAAATGACCCAAAATCGTCAAAACGTATGACATATAATTCAAAATGGCCGACTTCCTGTTGGGTTTTGGGCATGGCTGTCAATTACATTTTGGTGTGTCTTGACGAGTTACATATGCCTACCAAGTTTCATAATTCTAAGTGACACGTACTGGCCGTAGTAAATGTTTGAAATTTTCCAGGTGGTGCTATGGAGCCATTTTGCCAAACACATGTGCAGTTTCCCTAAAATCTGAAATGGGTTGCCGGTCCAGATATGTGTGGTAATTTTGGAGAGCATTTGAGCATTTTTAACCTGTCAAAAAGTACTTTGTTTATTCCGGCAACGATACGTTGCCACGGCAACAGCGTTTTATGAATCGTCAAAATCTTCACACTGTGCCATCGTCAATGTGTGGTCACTCACCTGACCAATTTTCAGAATCATATGACAAAGTATCAGGCAATGGCACGTGCAAATGTAATGACAATTTCTTCCTGTTGCCAATAGATGGCGCTATGAGTATTTCTAAATTTATGAATGTGGATGTGTTCAGAACCGGACTGGTGTCCATCACATCAAGTTTGGTCCGGATTGGATCATTTCCAGCTGAGATATTAATAATTCAATTTTTATGGCGAGAAATCGAAATTCGCCGCAATGCCACAGACACGCCCCTTGACGACGAGTCACCATTTTCTTTGGGAATCATCATCAATGTGTTCAGGCTTATGTCACCACATTTGAGGTGAATCTGATCAACGTGCTAAGAATAGTACATCAAAGTGTGAAAAATGTCAATTTCCTGCTACCACAAGGTGGCGCTATGACTGTGAATGTATATAACCACATGGATATTGTCAGGGCTGGACATTGATCACACATGTCAAATTTCAGGAAGATTGGACCATGTACAGCTGAGTTAGACACCACTTCCTGTTTCATGGCGAAGGATCCATTTTTTTGGGAGTCGCCATGGCCACGCCCTTTGAAATGAAATTAACATTTTGATAATTTTTCATCAGGTCGCGTGTTTGCATATATTGGCCAAATTTGACGTCTGTCGGACTTATACCCGATGAGTTATTAATTTTGAAAAATTTACAGCTAATTCAAGATGGCCGACTTCCTGTTGGTGTTAGGGCGTGGTCATGATTGACTTTTTTGGGTTTCCTGATGTGCTGAATATGCATACAAAATTTTGTAGCTGTACATGAAACATCGTGCAAGTTGGCCTAATGACCAAATTTTCAATTTTCCAGGGGGCGCTATGGAGCCATTTTGCCACACACATGCGCAACTCCCATAAAATATCAAATTTTTCGCGAGGCCTGATGAGCATGCCACGTTTGATGCGTTTTGGGGTATGATAAGGCCGCCAAAAAGGCAATTCAAAAGTCCGGAAAAGAATAATAATAATAATAATAATAATAATAATAATAATAATAAATAATTCCTTGCATTCCAATAGGGTCTTCGCACCATTCGGTGCTCGGACCCTAACTAAACCAATACAGAAAGGGGAAAACAAACCAGGAGATAAACTAGACCAAATCTAAGACTAGAATCAACTACAAACTAGACTTACAAAAAACACACAGCTCAACTACAAAAATCAAACGGATAAACTAAACCAGACAACAAAACAACATACTTAAAAAACCAGGGGAAAGAGAACTAAGGGGGCAAAGCAGGCAGGCTCAGGGAATCCAGAAGTTAGGGTTGAGGGGGACAAAACTGGCAGACAGAAGGCTGGGGGATATCCATGAACAGGTTGGAGCAAAACAGAGTCCAAGTGGAGAAAAAACAAGATGGGGAGAAGCAGGAGAGTCCAAGGGGCTGAAGCAGACGAGGGGTTCACAGGGCTTGGTATGGAGAACTAAATCCAAAGGGGGGAAACAGAGTCTGTGACAGAATGTGAGTCGATGATCCAGCAGGGACTGAATGAAAGGACAGAGCTTAAATAGGTGGAGGTGAGGTGGAGAACAGGTGAATGGAGTGAACTGATTACTGCAGCTAAAACTCATTGTGGTAATCAGCAGGTAGCAGAATGCAGGCAGGTGAAACAGGGAGAGCAGGAGGGCAAGAGACAGGAAGAGAGAGAGACATGAGGGAGAGGTGACAGACAGACAGAGGGAGCCAGAGAGACAGGTCAAAACAGAAACAGATCAGGACCCAAGGGAGAAAGAAGGAAAAAGAGGAAGAAGGGGAGAAAAAGAACAGGAGCTGGAGCAGGATCATAACAAAAGCACTGTCATTTTTAATTAAAATGCAAACATTTATTCTGAAAATTAATAGCTGTCAAATAATAAACAGGAGTAAACACTGTATTATTTCTGATGTAGACCTGGAACTGAATGGTAAATGCAAATAAAATGAAGCCATAAGGCCAACTGAAATGTATTAGAGTAGAAGTGTTTGGTAGCATTGAATAGATATATTGCTGTGCAAGTAATTCTACTTGAATAAATATATTTAATTTGTTGCACTCAACCAAAACATATTTTGCATTTTCAAGTAAATGTCGTCAAACGTCATAGTATTTCGTCAAACAGACCAGCATCTATCAGTTGTTTTCTGACTTGTCAACAGATGAAGCACAAAATCAAAGAGAGACCGCAGTACACTGAAAAATGATTTTCCATTCAATCATTTGTCCTGTCACTCTTGAACCCTACAGGTCATTTCATGTGTATTTCTCCGTAAGTATCAGCCCTGTAATTAAATCTAGTTTTGTTAGTGGCATGAAGATAACATTCATAACAACGTGTCATTTACTAGGTTGGAACAAATGTTGGTAAATGATTTCATTGTGTTTTCTGTCTTTTGAAACCAAACGCTGTGATCTGATATGGTGTTTTATCTGTTTGTCCTATGAATTATTCAAGTACAGCTCAACTTTTCCTTAGATGCACGTTCAACGTATCGTGTGACGTATCATCTCTTGTTTCTTCAACACGTAGCATAAGTTAGAGAACACAGCAGGAACAACAGATATACAGCAGGGTAGCAAAATCTTATTAGAACAGGAGAAAAAAAGAAAATTTAAAGCTGAAATGATGAGATGAAAACTAAATTAGCCTATTGTCTAATCACCTAATTATTCAGGTCATTTTGAAGAAATGTTGCTTAATACAACATAGCTCTGCAAAATATTTGATGGACATAACCCTGAAATAATTTAAATATTAATAAAGTTGGAAGATTATAGTCATTTTTACTGTAATTTTGTAAACAAAAATACACAGATATGTCAAACCAATGCATTGTGGAGTGCACATAAAAAAAGGAGAGTTATTAAACCCCAAAATTATGGTAAATAAAGTCTGCAATTTTCACAGTCTTTATCGTTATAGGAAGACAATCGCAAAAAATCCATAAAATTTTAAAGATTGTTCATTTACAATTGTCAGGATATGTCTACTTACAATATACAGTGTTTATAAATAAGTATTCATTCCCCTTAGAAATTCCTCTTTTATTGCTTTTCAACATTGAAACATTGTCCATTTAATTAATTTTCTGAATTTACAGAAAGGCATTCTTTTGAGTCAAAAGTTAAAACTGATTTCTAAGAAGCGCCGTAATTGATTTAAAAATATAAAATGAGTGATTGTATAAGTATTCGCTCTCTGTCAAATCAGCATTTAGTAGATGCACCTTGGGTTGCAATTACAGCATTGAGCCTGAGTGAATGTACTTAATCAGTATTGTACATCTTAATGCTACAGTTTTAAGCCAATCTTCTGTGCTAAACTGTCAGGTGGCACAGGGATTGTGAATGAGCAGCCCTTTTGAAGTTCAGCCACAAATCCTCAACTAGACTCAAGTCTGGGCTCTGACTCGGCTGCACCAAAACATTCACCTTGTTTTCTTTAAAATATTTTCTACATTTATTTAAACCCTCTACCTTTGCAAGCTTTCTGTAGCCTGCTGCTGAGAAACAGCCGAACATTATGATGCTGCCACCACCATGCTTCACGGTGGGGATGATGTATTTGTGATGATGGGAAGAGTCCGATGCCCAAAAAATTAAATTTTGGTCTCATTCGACCTAAGAACCTTCCACATTTCTTCTGGCGAACTCTAGTTGAGATTTAATATGAGGTTTTTTTCAACAGTGGCTCTCTCCCATCTCAGTTGCTGAAGCTTGTAGCCTGTAGTTTTCCTAAGAAGCTTATTGGGAGGGTAAATGTCATTTCAAGTTTTTAAACCTGACTTGGCTGAATAGAGCTTAGAGCAAACAGCAGCATCAAACAAAAGGGGTCTGCCAGAGGATCCAATCCTGCTCTAAACTCCCTCGACCTTTTTCCTTTACATCATCCCCACTATGAAGCATGGTGGTGGCAGCATCATGGTGTTTGGATGTTTCTCAGCAGTAGGCTCTGGAAAGCTTGTGAATTTAGAAGGTAAAGTAAAGGTAGGAAGTAGTTAAAAGACAACAGGGTGAATGTTTTGGTGCAGTCGAGTCAGAGCCCAGACTTCAGTCCAGTTGAGGATTTGTGGCTGAACTTCAAAATGGCTGCTCATTCACGATGTCTGTGCCACCTGACAGTTTTGCACAGCTGATTGGAGTAAAATTGAAGCGTCCAGATGTACAATACTGATTGAGGATGACTTTGCAAAGTGTAAAAAATTACAGAGAAGGCATTAACTGCAATTTTTCAATAAAAGCAATTGCTCTTTTAAATTTGTCCTTTGCCACTGTAGATTCACTGTAATTTGTAAGTTGTAACGCACATGTATAAATGAAGCATAATATTGTCAAAATTACATTTATTTTTTCAAAGAAATTTCAGATTGTTCATAATGTCTCTATGAAATGTGAACATTTTCAGAATGTACTTTTTTGCACTAAAACAAAGGTTAAAATGTTGGAGTTGTCATTGTTTATAATGACAATAAAGAATATTCTATTATGCTACGATTTTACTTCAGATCAAATTGTATGTGGACCCTGAACTAAAATGAGTTTGACACACCTGGTTTGGAGGTTCTTCACCAGATAAGCAGCCTGGGTAACGCTCTACTAAGACCAGAGGGGGGCAGCAGAGCCTTTGGGCAGTACCGTGACACTGCGGCTGCTGTCTGCATTTACACCGTCGAAGAAGAGTCAGAAGTAGACGGAGAAGAAAAACAGTCCGTAGAAGAAGAAGCATGCCTATGCCTGGTTGTTAGTTTACTATCCTGCTGACGCTGGTAACCAACCAGGAAAAGTGGGACCTGAAAGACTGGCAAAGCGGTAGTATCAGCCGACACGGCAGCATTAACATAGCTAGGTACAGTAAATACTCTTTATTTGATTTATTTATGTTGCTAACAAGAGCCCAGAGTTCGCCGCGGAGTGTAACATTACGAAGCTAACAGTTAGCTAACAGCTGGTTGTTACAGCGACTTCGCCTCTAACTGCCCGGAACCATGTTATCAAGTTACCGGATCTGAATACTGCTGATTAAAATATCGACACAAAACGCCTCAGAGCGACTCATATCTATCATGTTTCATTAACGCACAATGCTTGTCTCGACAAATATTACACTAAGAAGTCTTATTCCATGTATTTATCCTTAGAAACCAACAACAGTGAAGTGGAAGAAATGTAAAACATTAAGTGAAGCTTTCATTTTGTGTTTATGGAAAGTTATATTTATTTTAGAATATGGAATTAACGATCATTATTGATTGTACATTTTTTTTGATCAGACAGAAAGTGTTTTGTCCAGAAAAATAATACCACTAATCGTCAACTATTTGGACGATGGATTAATCCGTTTAGTCATTTCACTTTTCCCACAAAAAAAGAAGAAATGTGAATATTTTTGACATCTAATTAGTCTTCAATGTTAGTACACTCAATGACTGTTAAGCACCGATGTTTACTGAGGTATAAAAAAAATAATTCTGGACTGCATTTATAATGGCCCTTTTTCATTAATTTTGTAATCTTGTGGTTGTAGAAATGAATCTTGACAGCCCTAATTTGCAGGTCAGTTTCATAAAGGTGAAACCTGATGATCTACTGTCTCTTTCAGATTGCTCTGCTGGTTCAACAAGACAAGCAACTTGAACCTGGGTTAATTATACTGTGTCACCAGTACACTTTTGACTGTACAGTACCAGTCAAAAGCTTGGACACACCTTCTCATTCAGTGGTTTTTATTTAATTATATTGGTACGTTGTAGATTAATACTGAAGACATCAAAACTATAAAATAATACATATGTAATTATGTTGTAAACAAAAAAGTGTGAATGTTCAGTGTTAATCTGCAATGTACAAAATACTACAAATAAATTAAAAGCATTGAATGAGAAGGTGTGTCCAAGCTTTTGACTGGTAGTGTAGTACAAAGGATAATAATGGTGACAGAATGTATTTGTATAGCATCATTAGTAGGTGCAAAAGGTCTTTTTTTTTTTTTTTTTTAATTTACATCAAATCATGAATACATGTTACACATACCAAACCACATTTACATTTAAATGTACACATATACTCATAGAACCCAGAATATATGAAGTTGTGCTAACCTTTTGGTAAAAGTAGATTTTTTTATAATCAGGCCTAACATTTGTACCGAGATGATCATAGTTGTCTAAACACGAGGAAGTGGAAGCATATACAAAGGTCTCAATGTAAGCTGCTGTTTGCCTGTCGTATGTTAGTAAAATATCACCACAGTTTAAGTAATGCAACTAAAGATTGCTTTCCTCATTAAGTACCCTGCGGACAGTGAAATTCTTTAATAATAACCATCACAATATCTTGAAGCATTTTGAAATTGCTCTTTGCCTGACCAGCAGTACAAAACTCAATTTGCTATCACAAATGACAAAAAAGTGAAAAATCCCCACAGTTGATAAGCTTTAAACAGATGAGATTCATAAAGCTGAAACTATGTGGTAATTTTGCACAAAAAAGTGACATAACTCATGAATTGTGTCACTTCAATTAAGTTTTCTGAAATAAAATACTTAAGTGATATGTTTTCAGCTCTAAATACAAAAATCCTGAATAGCATATGTGGTTGTACAATCATTCTTCTTCTCTGTCTTCCAGTGTCTGTTGCCAACATGTTGTCTGACGGAGGCTCTTTCATGAAGGGGATGGTCATGGGAGGCCTCTTCTGCTTGGTGCTGTCGTTCCTGAGTAGTTTCAGTCCCAGCACTGAGTTCATGACAGAAGACCACCATCATCATCACGTCAAAGCTGCAAGTAAAGAGGAGCTGAATCACCTCTCTGACAGTCATACTCAGGAGTTGCTCGATCAAGTTCGAGTCTCTTGCATCATCATGGTCCAGCCCAGTGTCCTTGTTTACTGGGCTGCTGCTTTGGACACCTGGGCCAAACACTGTGACAAGGCCGTGTTTTACACCTCAGAGTCCTCTAAGGCACTTGAGGCAATAGATCTAAATGAGAAAGATGATTGGGCGAGGTTACGTAAAGCTCTGAAGCATGCTTATGATAATGCCGGGGATCTGCGTTGGTTCTTTGTGGCACGGCCCACCACGTTTGCTATCATTGAGAATCTCAAGTATCTTGTGCTCACAAAGGATCCGAGTGAACCCTTCTACCTGGGAAATGCTATGAAGTCAGGGGAGCTTGAGTATGTGGCATTGGCCAGCGGCATTGTCCTAAGCTATGAAGCCCTGAAAAGGCTGGTGAATGTGTTTGAGGATGAAGGAAAGTGTCCAGAAAGAGGACGTGCCCTGTGGAAGCTGAGTGAAGACAAGCAGCTGGCCGTGTGTCTCAAATATACAGGTGTGTTTGCAGAGAACGGAGAAGATATGCACGGAAAGGGCCTGTTCAACAGCAAGACTGTTCACAGCCTGATATCAGACAGCATGAAGGCAAACCCCACCAATGTAGTGGAGGGCTGCTGCTCTGACATGGCTGTCACATTCAACGGGATGTCACCGAGTCAGATGCAGGTTCTGATGTTTGGAGTTTACAGACTTCGTCCATACGGGCACGATTTTCATGACTTGATGACATTTTACCCTCCTGAAGGTTCAGATAATGATTAGAATGTCATTCCTTCGAGCTGGGTGTGTCCTCTTACATTCTTTTGCTTCTATGATGGCAAACTTAAATTTGGGGAGATGGTTTTCTTATGCCGTTTGTAAAAATGGATCCTGGGAGGGAACAACACTTTTATGTATATTTGTACTTTTTGCACTTGACACAATCAGCACCCCATTCTTTTGTGGTGTAAGTAAACAGAGCTGATGGGTGTGCCGCCCTTTGAATCCAGGTAGGGCTGGGAAATGGATTTGACTCATGACTTGACCAGATTTGCAGGATTTGGTAATTTATGTATTATGTATCTTAGATGTCTTTTTGTGGTCTTAAATCTGCATTGGAGGGAGATGCAAGTTTCTGCAATTATTTAACTGTTCCAAATGCACGGCCCTCTTTACCACATAAATAACTTTTAGTTTTGCCTGGAATAAATCACCTCTCTGATTTAAAGATTGTACTAGGGCACTAATTTTCAGTGTTGACCGAGCAATATCATGGTGCAGCTCTTTCTTGCCATGTTATGTTTGGTTATCTCCTTGTATGAAGAATTGGCCTTCACAGCTAAATAGACAAAACATATCTCACTGTTACAGGAGTTGTGTATTTATCATGTCACATAAAGACAATAAAGCAAGTCTTCAGCCTTCAGTGGAAGTATTACTGTTCCACTGACATTTTAAAAACATGAGGATCAAAGTGAACAGATGAAGTGACTTTTGGATAATGAAAGTAAATAAAAATTAATTACTGAATAAACTTAATGTGGGTCTGTGGTGGTGAATTATCCAACAGGGACACTGTGGATGCGACTGGTTTTTGAGAGGAGGAAATAATCGTACTGTTCAGAGGACAGCTTATGTTGAACAATTTTTATATAAAACTTTTCTATTGCTGACAGCATTTTATATCCAACTTTATTAGTAGCACTCGTGAGCCATGTGTTGTATCTGAAATTACTGCATGAAAAGACATAAATTCTAGTTCTCTCTGATGAACTGCTACACCACCCTCACTGATAAAAAGTTGGACAAAAATATCACCTCAGTTTAACGGTAGTTTTAAAAAAAAAAACTAAACACTGAATGTAGGATTTCCAGCTCAACTAGTGGATATGTGAACTAAATTGGTTACTAACTACAAGGAAATTCACTTGTTACGGTGATGGCAAACAAAGCCACAATGTATACAAGCACTGGAGCAGAGTAACAGGTTTAAAAGCAAGAAGGTGGCACAGCACTGGTCTCATTCATTATGCAAACATACATCAGTATTGTGGTTTTGAAAGGGAGAATAATGACCGAAACTAAACCCCACTCGACAGATCACAGCCTTGTAACCTGGTGCAGTCAGACCTGAAAATTTAATCCTACAATGCCGTCATGTCCATTTGATTTTGATCTGCCACAGGACTGAGATCCGATACAAATTATAAACGGAGAATATAATTTAAAGCAAGATCTTTCTTTTATTTGTGCATAATGATGGTTAAATCGAAGCGTCCAGCAGGTTACACAGCTAAGTCTGTACGTGTAAACAGTTGACTGGCAGCTCATGCCTCATTGTCAAGAGCTCCGCACATTTTCCGAAGGGATTGGGGTTGGGCGTTGCAGGCGTTGACGTCATCATTTATACGTCTTCATGTGCCACAATCCGTCATTCAGATAGTGAACATTCTCGATTCCGATTCCCTTGTTGACTTTCTCTCTGTTTGTAAAACACACAGATTAGATTCATCCTGTAGTAAAAGCAGCAACCGTTTGCTCAAGCAAAACAAGTCTTACATGCTTTCTGCAGACATCTTCATTACGCCAACACAAAGTGCGTGTTGTTTTCCCTCTGCCATTATGGCCTGTATCCACTTATTAAGGAAAAACGTGTAGGTAAGGTCGTTTAAAATGCATAACGAAGGTGACTTTTTACAACCCCAAAGTTTTTTTTATTACCCCAAAGGTTGTCAAAACTTTGAGTGGAGAAATCAAACAGCTCTGGTGTGCAGCGTTATTTACAAAAGGATACAACTACTGTGTCAGCCCCGGCCGGGTAAAGTTTAGCGCCTGGTGACGTCAGCCCAGGACACATGATGTTGGCTCCACTCAAGACAAATTTAATGGCCCCTTTGTCGACTTGCTGGTGTGGAAGAATGAAAGGATCTGTGACAAGGAAAAATATAATCTTTTCGTCATGAGGACATTCAAATACAACCGTTAACCATATAATGTTAGAATATCTCACACACATTTATGCAACAATCTGAGGGTTGGGTAGAATGGTCCTTCTCTTTGTCTGAAGAAAAGCAGTTCTCCATTCACTGTCAGGATTTCAATGTGTTCATGGCTGGAAGAAATAAGGAAATATTATAAACTGTAGGAGTGAATCTTTCTTTTAAGAAGACACTGCATTGTAGAGCTCAACTAACAATTAATTTCATTATTAACTGGATTATTTTGTCCATAGGTCAAATATATTCAGTTTACTGTCACAGAGGAGTAAAGAAACCAGAAACTATTTATGTTTAAGAAGCTGCAATCAGAGAATTTTAAAGTAATCTTTAAAAAAAAAAAAAAAAAACCTCAAACTATCATAATATCTACTACTGAATTGAATGCTGACAGCTAACTGGTTCATCATTGCAGCTCCACTGTATATAAAACACACTGATAACAAAAATGTCAGTCATACCATCTCACTATTTTGACAGGGTCCTTTTTTGGCATTATGTGATTGAGCCATGACTCAATGTCAGGAAACTGCTCCAACAGCTGATTTTTGATGCCTTTGATCACTGATGTTTTCAGCTGGATACAGTTAGACACATTTTCTTTCTCATCAAATCTGAAACACAGGACAAGAAACAGGTTTAGAGCTCTGGAAGAACCTACAAGGTTCTCAAACTATTTCTCAAAACATGGAATGCATTTTCACAATTACCAGAAAATATTATTTTTTTTAAATGGTGGCTGCTCGAGACAGTAACCAATCTTTCTCAATACTCTCCATTTTAAGCATTTCAAAACTCGCCACGGTGAAGTTAAATGTTCATCTTAGGGTGGTTTAAGTCTGCCTTTGTAATTCTACTTCGGTGAAGCACTGCTACATGTTCTTGAACATAATAATACCAGTTACCATGCTGACTTTACATTGTGTTGAATACAACGTCCATGGCAATGATACTGATGTGTACATTAACTTAAAAGAAACACAGAGAATGTCGTGTTTGTTTAATCTTGTGTCTATGTGACTATTTTAACTGCGTATGCCTACCTCTAATAATTATAACAAAGGGTATCTAAAGGTATGACTCATGTCTGCTTGTCTCATTTACTGAACATTAGCTTCCTACAAACTCGAAGACGGCACGGCTAATCAGTTAGCATTAGCCACCTAAGTGTGGCTAGCTAACGTTACAACACCGAAATTATCCGCAACGTACTTTTTAAACATCCTCGTTGGTCGCCGTTACCGCGTTCCTCAAGTGTGTCAAAACTCGTCCGAACTTGCAACGCCAGGTCGGTTTTGTTAAACAAGAAAAATCACAAAATACAATTCTTCAATCAAGTAACACTACAGCAATTCCACGCCTGTTTAGCAGTGGAGGGCCAGCTGTGTTACGGGGGCGCGTCATTTTACGACAGTTGTTTACGTTACACGGCAGGTCATATCATAAAAGGCGTTTCCACCCTGCTGTCACCTAGGTAACGTCTGTAACTAAAAAAAAAAAAATTAAAAAAATCGGACAGCGCTGCTTTTTTAAAAACACATTTAAACTAGAGATAAAAATTTGTACATGTATTCAAAAATAAACATAGCAACTGTTTGATAATGTCAAATTCGGTTTCCGTGGTGACAAAGCAGTTTTAAAAGCATGAAAACGCATTGTGACGCTATTACCATTACACATTAGTTTTACATTACGTATTACTGCGACATTTTAAATTCATTACAAAATGAATCTAAGCCATCAAGTATGATTTATTTTATTATTTTGTCACCTCATGAAACCCTTAGTAACTTGGATTCTTCCATAAACAGAGATGATGCTAATCAAGATGATAATAATTGAAAACATGGAAGCTACATTAAAAATGCTGTTCGTTCTACATATAAAGAAAACAAAAACAAAGCTCATTTTTATATTTTGTGCCATCTAAACCAGTAGTCCAAATATACTGGATTCTGTTTTTGTTAAAGCTGTCACAGTATTTCAGAATCAGCACAACATAGTTTTTAATCACATAGATAGAGCACAATTATACATCTTAAAGTATACTGTACAATGAAATGCTCAGTTATCATTTCTATACAATGTTTAATTGTTCTAAAACAATGAAATAAATTATATTACGTATGTCACAAAACAGAAAAAACACTGAAATATTTTACACAGCAAATTTAAGAAAAAGGCACAAAGAAAAACAGTTTAACATGTAAGGAGTAGATGCAAGTGTTGCATGAGAATCAAGAACTGTGAAAATATGGATTCTTTGGATTGTAAGAATGATGTGTCCTTGAAAGCTGAAAAAAAAACTGTCAACCCTGGATCTGTTTATCTGGGGTTTTAATCAAGTGTCCAAATTCTTGAAAATGATGTGATATGGTTGATTAAAAACATTAATATTTCACTGTTTGTAAAAGCCTGATTTATTTTTAAAATATTTTTGTTTGTTTATTTTTTGTTCTTTGGGTTTTTTTTGTTTGTTTGTTTGTTTTTGTCTCACGGAGTGTTGTATCACCGATGTTTGGGAAATTCTTATCCAAAAGTTAAATTATACTGACCATCATTGAATGGCAGTGAGGTTATCCCCTGAGTCAGTGGCGCCATCTTGTGGCCCCAACAGTCACAGCGCCGTTGCCATGACGCCATCTGCTGGTTAAAATTGCTACCGCAGCTTTAGTCGGTGAGGAAAAAAAGAAAACACGCTTGTGCAAAAAGTACTTTTGTACAAAGTACTTCCGGTGGGGTCACCGACTAGCTTTTTATGATCGAATTTTTTCCCGTGTTTGTCCGTGGAGGTTCTACTATCATAAGAGCCTGTTCTCGTCTTAGCTACATTTCTTCTGTAAATAATCGTGTTTAACAGCTGCTCCGCTCCGCCGCTCGCCAAAAAAGCGACTTTACGACGCGGTTAGACAAGAGAGGCAAAAAGAGGAAGCAATAGCCAACCATCTTTCTTCTTCTGCCAGCAATAACAAGAAAGAGACAAGGCTAGGTTCAAGTGGAGCTGTGTAGTTTGCAATATATTGTGTGCTTTATAGTACGTTAAGGACTTGGGTAAAACCTCTCCGTGGTCCGGCACATTAAAGCTCTCGGACACTGAGCTCTTCCCCCGGCGAGCCTGGAAGTTTCGGATCAGAAGACTGGCTGTTAAGAATTAGTATTCCCGTTTTTTCATGTTTCCAACAGGTTTATCTTCCCCTAATCCCCCACCACCGCCAACCCAGGAGGCTAGACCCGCGGCTACTGATGTCAAAAACGACAGCGGTAACATCACATCTCCCAAGAAGAGGAAAATAAACGGCTCCGAGAGGGAAGACCCCAGTGACACGATCTCCTCTTCGCCTCCCAAGACCCTGAATTCCTCCTCTTCCTCCTCCTCCTGCTCTCCCACTCCGCTGCACATCCAGAAGAAGTTGAGGTTCGAGGATTCAGTGGATTTCATTGGACTGGATGTGAAAATGGCTGAGGAGGCTGCTGCCGCCGCCGCTTCGTGCTCCAATAACAAAAGCAAAGCCATGTTCCTGACCGGCGGCGTGGGGCACCATGCAAACGGACTGACCAAAACCGCAGGATCCGGCACCTTCTCCAACAGTAAACCCGGAGCAGCCAAGAAACTAGTCATCAAGAACTTCAGAGGTACCGGAGACACTGGTGGATGATGTGAAACAGGCTCATATATATATATATATATATATATATATATATATATATATATATATATATATATATATATATATATATATATATATATATATATATATATAAATAATTATATATATATATAATATAAAGCACTCAACTGTTAACGAGCCCCTGCTGTTACAGTGATGGACAGCACATTTAACAGATCAGGTTTTCAATAGTCTTTGATTGATCCTAGAGGCTGTGTTACAGTCAAACGTTAATATAGTAGTAATTTAGATGAGTAAAAGAACAAAAAATTGACAAAACTATGCATTTCCCTCACTATACATATGGGAGGCAAAATTAGACACAGAAGTGATTAGTTATTTACCATTATAATATACTGAATAAGCAAATATTTCTATGAAAAGAATGAGGCTTATATGTATTTTTTGCACTATAATTTATTTGCTGATTAGTTTGTCTAATAATACTCTCGGACCTCAGCCTTAACATTTAAATCAGTTAGGTTAATCTCCACATTTAAAAATACTGTAGGATCTGGGCCCTAATATTTATTATCATTAGTATGTTTATATTTAATATAATTTTTGTGAAATTAATATGGTTAATTTAGATCATAAAGGCACTGCAGGGCAATAACGCCAATACTTGTGCTTATTAGGTTGCTTTGTAACTTCAAGTGTATTTTTCTAGTGGAAAGCACTTGACTTATTATATACTTTTGATCTTATTGTTAAAAAGCCATATTGTGGCTAAAATTCGTTTGCAAAATTTGCTGTTGAAGTTGTCTGACACACAATTTAAAAGGAAATGCTACAAGTGTAAAGAAAAAAGTTGTAATTATTTTATATCTACCTTTGCAATATTGGGAAATTTCCAGATTCATATTGTAAATATAATTTAAACTGTATGTGAATTGCATCAGAGTTTTATTGAGATCAAAATTCAATCACACAATTAGCACACAAAAATTAAAAAAAAAAAACACTATCAACAAATAGAGTAAATAGAAATAATTAAAGTAGTTAAAGCTTTACAATCTGCAGGGGGGATGAGAGATGTCAGACAAAAGGGTTCTTTCAGTTTAGGGTTAGAGTTGTGGTATTTATTTGGGTGACAGTGGAACCAAGATGGTTAGATTTGCTATCAGACTGCATTGGATGCTATTAATCATGTAGTGTAGTTATAAGATTTCAGTCAGAGAAAAGACACATCTCAGGTGATATCATGTCTAGTAATGCAATTCTGTAACCTTTGATATTATGTCAGTTTCACCCACCTTGGCTTTAAATGGAAGCAAACAGTTGCTTGAACGTAGCTGTTGTGCTGTTGTCAGTGGCTCCCGGTGACACCACACATTGGTCCACTGAGGTCCACCGTCCTGTTGTAGTTCACAGTGTTGTCAGAGCTCCTTGTGTTTTGTTTTGCCCACAGAAAAGCCTAAGTTGCCCGAGAACTACACACAGGAGACCTGGCAGAAGCTGAAGGAGGCGGTGGAGGCCATACAGAACAGCACTTCAATCAAGTACAATCTAGAGGAGCTCTACCAGGTATCACATCACACCTGCTGAGCTCTCCGAGGAACCTCGCTGCATGCACAGTCTGCAGGAAGCCGCTCTTCTGTTATCATGTTTGTGACTTTTTTTTTTTTTTTGCTGTCCCCTCAGGCTGTTGAAAACCTCTGCTCCCATAAGATATCTGCCAAGCTTTACAAACAGCTGAGGGCCGTGTGTGAAGACCACATCAAGGCACAAATTGATCAATTCAGAGAATATCCTTCACAGTTTCAGCCACTAAATCTTAACAGTTGTTTGGAGTTCATCATATGTTCTAATCATGTGTGGTAAAACTCTTGACGTTTACTGTTGACTTAACTTTGTTCTTACGGATGCCCTGGACAGTGTGCTTTTCCTGAAGAAAATTGACAAGTGCTGGCAAGATCACTGCAGACAAATGGTATGTTTTTTAACTTTAATCCTGTGGTAATTGTTGTAACTCTTAGAAACTGCTAAACATTATTTCTAAACATTTGTCATCAATAAATAGATATTGCACTGATCTAGTTTATCTCCTGCACCTCCAATAATGTTGCGAGGCAGCATCTCGCATTAGTCTCCCCAGACGATTTTGATGAAACCAATGAGTTACACCATCCAACAGAGAAAGACAAATAGAACTGTGGTGTAAATGACTGGAGAGAAGGTAGACAGAAGACATACCACTTCATCTGTTACACTACAGAGAGGAATAGATGGTGTTTATTGTCAGACACAATTAAATTTTGCATGTCATCTCTCCTATGTAGGTTATACTGCCAATCATAGAGAGAAAGGAGGACATTTTAATGTAGTATTTTGAAATTTTAATAAGCTGAGGGCAGCTCTAGCAGCATGCCATATCAGACAGACAAACACATGAAGGATGCGGCCTGACTTGTGGAAGAACTTCCAATCAACAGACTCCACGTTGGTCTGTTGCTACGTGTTTCAGACCCCATGCTCCCAGTTTGTAACACAGAACAAAACAAAAAAGTTTCAGCCCCAGTTTGAGATATTCTCTCAGATATTACACAAAAGAACAAACTACCTAACAAAAGACTCACTGTCATTTCTGCTCTTTTCTAATTGTGACTGTTTGTCATTGCTTTGCAGATTATGATTAGGAGTATATTTTTGTTTTTGGATCGCACCTATGTTTTACAAAATTCAATGCTGCCATCAATCTGGTGAGTGACCGGCGATGTTGCAGTTTGACAATCGCATGAGGCTGATTGCTGTTGAAGTGGGTGCTGAACAAGCCGCTGTGCTCTGCAGGGACATGGGTCTGGAGCTGTTTAGGTTCTACATCATCAGTGATCTGAAGGTCCAGAGTAAAACCATCGACGGGATCCTGCTGCTCATTGAGAGGGAGCGAAACGGCGAGGCGATAGACCGCAGTCTGCTGAGGAGCCTGCTGAGCATGCTCTCTGACCTGCAGGTAACACACCAGCTCGTCGTTGGCTGGATAATGGTCCACACATTAGGTGATAAGCTTGTCCATGTGTCATTTGTGTTTGTCCTTTTACTACAAGAAAATTGTGACTTTGGCGGCAGCATTGTTTAGATTATCACCTCCACGCCGATGTGATGAACTGTCAGTTTCCTGTTGACAAATGGTTTTAATGAAACCTGTGTTCTCTCTGTGCCTGACAGATTTATCAAGACTCCTTTGAGCAGCGCTTTTTGGAGGAAACTAATCGACTGTATGCTGCAGAGGGACAGAGGCTGATGCAGGAGAGAGAGGTGATTTATGATACTCTGGTTTCAGCATTCTGATTATTGATGTGTATTTTTCTTATTTCGGAGATTAGCTTACTTAATGTGATTCTACCTCATGATTAGGGCTAAAGTGATTAGTTAGGCAGTTAGGTGATCAACAGAAAATTTCTATTTTAGTAATCTAATAAGTATTTCAAGCAGGACTCCCAAGCATGTTCAGATTTCAGCTTTTGAGATGTGAAGATTTGAAGCTTTTCTGTGTTGTGCACTGAATGTCTTTGAGTTTTGGACTGTGGCTTGGATAAAACCATCATTCTGATTGGTTATTCTTCAGATTGTGAAGTTATGTTGTTCATTTTCTGACTTCTGTAGACCAAGCAAGTAATTCAGAAAACAAGAACATAATAAGTACATTGATCAACTTTGAGAAAACTCCTCAAATGCAGCCGCACATATGATGTTTCCAATCAAACTCTACCATATAAGACGTCAGATTTTGATTTTTTTATCCCACAAAATAAGAGAGGAATGACTTAATATATTGTCCTAATGTTAAGCTGATATACAGAAACAATCCACAACTAGAAGTCCATCATAAAAGAGGGAATTCACATATAAATTCACTGTTTATAACTCAGAGGATCAGAATGCACGTCAGGCATGATAAATGTGTGTTGAGTGAAGGTTTACTTTCATCTCGGCTCGAAAACCTTTTCTGCTTGATTAAAGTAACAAAAATATGAAACATTCACTTAGCGACTGGCAGCTTTGTTGACGTCCCGAAGCAGTGGATTGAAACGCATTTTGTCTGCGATCTTTATTTTCTCTGGTTTTAATCCAAGAAGTGACAGCTCAGACTTTATTGTTTCCCTAAAGGCTGTCAACACTGTTATTTTCCGTTTGCAAATATTGAAGTAAAATACAGCAGTTATTTATTGTTGAGATGTAATAAGTTAAGGGGTTTCTGAAAATAACGTAACCCTTGTTCATGCCCTGTCAGTTAAAGCCTGCATGAAGAGACTGCATAATCAAGATTTTCCTGCTCACCGTATCTGATTGTACATTTTTGTGGTAATATTTAAAATCTACATCACATTAACTCATGTCAGTGAGACTAATTCAACCCAGAAAGTACAGGATAGTTGGATTAGTATTATCTATTAAATCTTTTTTCAGATTTGCGAACAATCCTGCACTTAAATATTACTTTGCAGACAGCTTTGAATTTTATTTTCATCATGACATCATGGCTTGTGTTTTTTAAAAAAATCTTTTTGCTGAATCTTTTTAAAATGGATGTAATTGTTGTCCCATTTGTGTTTTCTGAGCTGTAAGTTATTAATTTGATTTGATTCTTTCTAAAAAACCGTCATGTGTGAAGCACGTTGTAGCCTACGATTCAAAAAGTGCTCTACCTAGATTAAAAGGATCATATTCAGCTGTATAGCATAAAGCAGACTTTGAAGACACATGTAAAACATGTTAGAAGCTAGTGAGATCAAGTATCTACACATTGTAGTTAAGTCAACTTGTCACAACTTGGTGTGACTAAATGTTATCCTTCATTTCTTTTTTTTTGTTTGTTTGTTTTAGGTACCAGAATATCTGCATCATGTCAACAAACGCTTAGAGGAAGAGGCCGACAGAGTAATCACATATCTTGACCAGAGCACACAGTGAGTGTTGGTCTGTAGCATTCAGGTTGCAAAATAACACTGACAGAGATTCAGGTGTAACCTGAGCTTTCTTCCTCTTCTCAGAAAACCCCTCATTGCCACAGTGGAGAAGCAGTTGCTGGGTGAACATCTCACTGCAACTCTGCAAAAAGGTATGGTACACAACAGTAAATACTTTACATATGTAAGCAGCATTGCAGCAGTAGGCATATGTCCAGGATGCATTTCCTTTCTCCACCACATGTCATGTCTTAAAAGTGACCTCTGACTGTCTGTTGGAAATTTGCAGGGCTGACTCACCTGCTGGATGAGAACAGAATTCAGGATCTGTCTCTTCTCTATCAGCTCTTCAGTCGAGTGCGAGGGGGTGTTCAGGTGCTCCTGCAGCACTGGATAGAGTACATAAAGGTATGACAGCATCAGCGCTGAGCAGAGATGATTTAGCCTGAAGTCGCTGAGCTCTCAGGAGATGTTTCACATTTTTTGGTCTTGGGTTATTTTGACGATGTTATCTATTGTTTTCTAATGTCTTGAAAATCAACATCCAGGCTTTCGGAAGCACAATTGTAATCAATCCAGAAAAAGACAAAACAATGGTGCAAGAGTTGCTGGACTTCAAAGATAAGGTGGATCACATCATCGACGTGTGCTTCATGAAGAATGAGAAATTTGTTAATGCCATGAAGGAGGCATTCGAAACATTCATAAACAAACGGCCAAACAAACCCGCAGAGCTCATAGGTCAGTAACTGAGCATTTTCCCCAATTACAGCTGTCACAGTCAGTTGAAGAGCAAGTAATGTAAATATACATTTGTTCACAGCAAAACATGTGGATTCAAAGCTAAGGGCAGGAAACAAAGAGGCGACAGATGAAGAACTGGAGAAGATGTTGGATAAGATCATGATTATCTTTAGATTTATCTATGGTAATGTTTACAGTCACACTGGTTTCAGTTGTGTTTTTTCCATTTTTATGGTTGTCCATATTGTAATCATTGGTTGTCATTGTAGGAAAAGATGTTTTTGAGGCATTTTACAAGAAGGATCTGGCCAAGAGGTTGCTGGTTGGAAAAAGCGCTTCAGTAGATGCTGAAAAATCAATGTTGTCAAAGCTGAAACACGGTCAGTCTAATCCATCAGAGCACCACTTCTTTAACAGACACAAACACCATGATGTGATAGCAGTGACTAAAAGGGAATCCTGACATTAACATGAATGCATGTTGATCTTTACCTCAGAATGTGGAGCAGCATTCACCAGCAAACTAGAGGGGATGTTCAAGGACATGGAGCTTTCTAAAGACATCATGGTGCAGTTCAAACAGGTAAAGACAACATTTGATTTAGTCAACATAAATGTTCGTGACATTTTGTAGCTGATTCATTTGATTGTGAGTTTATATAGAAGGTTATGTTTAGATAGATAACAGCACAACGTGGAAATAATGCATCATCTTCATTGATTTCAGAGAAGCTTCAGCAAAAACATGCTTGGTCAGCTGACAAAAAACTTGATTCTCAGACTTAAATGCCAACTTGATTTTCCTGTCTGTGAAGGGACATTGTTTTGATGACAGTTGAAGAACACAGACTTAAACAGTAAAACATATATACATGATCATTATGATAAAATTATATAACAGCACATGCTAAAACCAAACACTGATGCTCACACACACAAAAACAAAAATAATGTGTTTCAAGTGACAAGCAATAACATAAAAGCTACAGTAATCCTCATCCAATCAAATGATGTACGGTTGCCTCTGCCTGACTTTCTATTAACACTTGCAGTGAGATGTGATCTGACTATGGGCTGCACTACCCTGCATGTTTTCTATAGCTTATATTGAAAAAAAATAAAGTTTCCAAAATTGTAAATGCTTATTTATATAAATATGGCTCAATTCAATCTTTCTTTACAAACTCATGTATATATTATTCAGACTGGACATCATGGTTCATACTTTCCTTCTCACTGGTACCTAACACAATGTGAACTCACCAACGCTGCCTCTGTTTTTGTTAATGCAGTGCTGTTTTGAGCTCAGTAACAGATTCAGTTTCCTTAGATTTAGAAATTGATTATGTGCCTGAAGTGACAGGTGGAAAAGACTCCTTTTTATTTTTATTTCTGTAGTATATGCAGTGCCAAAACATTCCCGGCAACATCGAGCTGACGGTGAACATCCTCACTATGGGCTACTGGCCCACCTATGTCCCGATGGAAGTGCATCTGCCTCCTGAGGTTAGTGCTGAGCAAATATTGAGATTTTTGGAACACGCCGTTTTTACAACTGACAGTGCAATAAAAATACTGGGAGTTGCTCTTTAACGCTTCTGTTATCTTTGACCAGATGGTGCGACTGCAAGAGATCTTCAAGACCTTCTACCTGGGCAAACACAGTGGCAGGAAGCTGCAGTGGCAATCAACACTAGGGCATTGTGTTTTAAAAGCTGAATTTAAAGAGGTTTATAACTCTTTTCTATCAATACTCCAGTGTGTTTTGATCACTCACAGTGAATAAAGCCTAATGTTAATTGTTGTCTTTGCTTTTCTTGCAAAAGGGTAAGAAGGAGCTACAGGTGTCGCTTTTCCAAACACTTGTATTGCTGATGTTTAATGAAGGAGAGGAGTTTACCCTGGAGGAGATCAAACTGGCAACAGGAATAGGTTTGTATTATCACATCAAAGTTTGTTTGGCAGCACATTGATATTTCATGGAGAAAGAGCATCATCTTTATTCAGCACCACTGATCTAAAACACTGTTTGTGTGCCTTGTGCTTTACAGAGGACAGTGAACTGAGGCGGACGCTGCAGTCACTTGCGTGTGGAAAAGCACGGGTCCTCACCAAAACCCCAAAAAGCAAAGATGTGGAGGACGGAGACAAGTTTTCCTGCAATGACGACTTCAAACACAAGCTCTTCAGGATCAAAATAAACCAGATCCAGATGAAAGAAACGGTACAACTGTTTTCTTACCGCAGTTTTACACCTGTCATTACCTTTGAGGTTTTGCAGAATCATTTGAACGTGTGTCTTTTTCACCCCAGGTGGAGGAACAAGCCAGCACCACTGAAAGGGTCTTTCAGGATCGTCAGTACCAGATCGATGCTGCAATTGTGCGGATCATGAAGATGAGGAAGACTCTGAGCCATAATCTCTTGATGTCTGAGGTGTACAACCAGCTCAAGTTCCCTGTCAAGGTGATAAGCATGACTCTGGGTCTTTCTCTGGCCTTTTTATTATACCGCAGCAGTAGGGAGGTGACAGGAAATGAAAGGAGGGATGATGAGCAAGAGAAGCGCTGGCTGGACTCAAGCCAAAGATGTTGGGTTTTACAGCCTGTGTCACAATGGCCTTGGCCACCAGGATTCCCCACAACTCTCAATCTTTGATATTCATTTATGAGAAATTCGGCATTGATTTGTGTGGAAATTTTGTGTATTTTCATAAATTCCATTTTGCAGTTTTACTCTCAAAATTAGTTAATGTGTAATGACCTGCACCTTCATGTATTCTGTATTTGCTATGTCCTGTGGAGGGATGCAGGGGTGGAAACATTAATAGGACTTTGTCTGGGATTATTTCACTGAAGTCACTGCATTTGAGGATCATAATCTGCCAGATACCTGATTTTAGAGACCAACATAGATTTTAGAGTTAAAATCCTGCAGTGATTTATATGGCAGTGTTCAGATATGGGTCCCTTAAATCACAGTGATTACAGTAGCGGTCTGTGGTGGACAAACTATGAACTAGGGATGCTTTTTAAATGTGCTTGGACGTGTCTTTGAAATTGATATGCTGCTGTTTTTTTTTCACTTATCGGCTAATTCGGCTAACATTATTGTCATACGTGCACTAAGCAGGATGGTAATCAGCCCAGTAGATGAATCAGTTCGCTGTGATAAAGGATGCTATCCTTTGCTCTTTTTTTTCCTCTGGAGTTTTCATTATTTTACCAGCTGTTTAATAATATACATCCATGAGGGATTTTATTTAATCATGTCCATTTTTGAAAACCGCAACATTTAAAGAAGTGCAGAAGACCAAATGTAACTAAAAGGAGAGAAAAAAAGACAAGGCTAAAATCAACATGACGACAACAATTGACAGTTACTGGTAGCACTGTGGGATCAAGTTTACACGTGCCTACAGTGTGTCCGTTTCTCATCCAATATGTGATTTTCTCTTGTGTGGCATTATTAATTCCAGAGAATCCACATTCGCACTGGCACAGGGTCAACTGATTCCCATCTGATGTCACTCATTCTTTGGCAATAAAGTAGCAAACTTTTTATGAGCCTAATAGCAGTATGGTAAAGGGATTTTAAGTAGGTCAAGCTGATAAAGACTTCCGGATCCACGTGGTAAATTATCTTGAGAATTTATGATAAAATATGACCTATTTCCTGCTAAATCCATATTCTGCAATGTAAGAATTTGCGAGATTTGTTCATAAAGACTTCTCTAAAAGTGAACTACAACTAAATTAACCAATCTCCTGAGTTCAGAGTAGATGTAAACCCATCTCTACACCATGACTTCTTTTAAAGTAATAACAATGGGCTGAAATATTGTGTGATTCTCTTAGTAATACTACTTTTATCAACAAGTTCAACAGCTTGTGTTATATTTCTGGATCACCTGTCAGAAAATTAGGTAAAGTTGATTTAAGTTTAGATGGAGAAGTTCAAAATGGCTTGTATAAAAAGGACATTTATGTAATAAATGGCTCTGGGGAAGTGGAACGATTAACATGAATCAGCTTTTCGTGTGTTAACTCATGCCTCCTCTCTGCCCTCCTCCTTTCCAGCCTGCTGACTTGAAGAAGAGGATAGAGTCTCTTATTGACAGGGACTATATGGAGCGTGACAAGGAGAACTCCAACCAGTACAACTATGTGGCCTAGAGAACAGAAAAGAGATGCAGATGGTCCGGTTAGGATGAAAGCTGTTCTGAGTGATCGGTCTATCAATCTTTTGCTCCAGTGGATGTGAACCATTATCATCTTCAACCCAGCGACCGACAAGCGAATGGCTACTGCTCCACAGGGTTTTTGTCAGGGGTCTTGTGATCCTGTGGACTGCATGCCCATTGAAAAGAGAATATTGTCCATATTTCTCAGTGCCTCTGAGAAAGCTGGGACAAAGAAGACACACAGATAATGTTCAGTTTGCTCTTTTTTTTTAATGGAGAGGAAAAATATTTATTTTCAAACTTAGATTCTTCTTTGTCCATAGTTTGAATCAATATGCTCTTTGTTATCGAGTCACTTTTTTTTTCTTTTTGTTCATTCAGTATCCCAAGGAAATGCTGACACACCTAACAAAGCTCTAAATGTACCACATGTTGGAGAGAAAAAGGATCAAAAAAATTAAACAGATGCTTGTTTCTTCAGTCAGTGTCAAATGTGGGACTATGGTAATAACATATAGTCAGGGGCTGGCAATTTGGGAATATCTATGTCAAATGGAGACCCTTCAGCAAAGTTTTACATTTTTTTAAGGCCATGTAGCCACATGATAAAGCTGTGACCATGAACACAAAATGTTCAAAACAGAGGTGCCAAAAAAAAGGAGCGCTTGTTTTGTAACGGGGCATACTCAAGCTGCTAAGACAGTTCAGTTGTACAAGTATATGAATTTAAGTTTCTCGTTTTTTCTTTGTACGTTTTTGTACATACATCACTAAAGTGAGATTTTAAATGATCCCACCTGACAGTCAACGGCTTCTTAGGTTTTTGTTAACCCTTAGAAGTTATGCTAAAAAGCACAATGCATTGAAAGTCCATTTCTGGTGTCATTATGCACACACACTTATTTTATTTTTATTTTTTTGTTTAAGTCTCACTGTGGGGTTGGTAGGCCTTGCTGAAAAGTGGAGGGAATATGCCTCACGTATTGAGGAAACATGGTTGATTAGACATGCCCTTGTTTGTACGAGTCTGTTAGATTTACTGCTTCAAATTAAAACAACTGTTTCAATCGGGGTTTCATTTTTAATCAGTGTTTGTAAAAACATCTCACTGCATTTGTATGAAGGGAGATCATTAATATGGATTTTTAGCAGAAGATATCTAACAAACATATTATTGTGAGTCTGAAAATGCACGCAGTAATTAAGTCAGTTTGAGATATAGGGCAGACTGGAGTCCACACCTCTTTAGGTCTGACACATTGAACAGCCCCTGTCATAAGACTCTCATTTCCTGGTACAGCCGGCGGAGGCTCGACTTCATCCAAACACCACTGACTGAGCGTCCCTGTCGGCTGTTGTCATTCTCTCTCCGGTGGCTCTAAACTATTAGGCGATGATGTCCCGACATGCTGCATTTGTTTTGCTCCTCGCCTTTGGAGCAGGTACGTATAACCACATTAATTCATGTACGAATCGGTTTTTGTAAAGTGATAACAAGGAAAAAAAATCGCAGTCCGTTTCCGAGAAGTGACGCGGTTAAACTTCTGGGGCCTGGTGCTTCTGCGCTCAGGCTAAATGCTGCTCCGGACAACAGAATGACAGGATATTTGCTAGTTGTCAGTGGTCTTTAATTGTTTGTCCATAAATGTGTTTGCTGGTGGGGAATTGGCTGCTCAGGCCATCAAATGAAACGTCTTTCGGCAGCTTGTGAAAGGAGCAGCTCAGTCGTGATGTTGTGCTGTGGTAGCATAGTTGCTAATTGTTACCTACGTCAACATAAAACTGAAACCCTGCCGAACGGCTGCATGTAGCTCCTGTTTTAAAAATAGCTGCTATTTATATGTTCATACTAACGTCCAACAACCGAACTATTCTTAGAAAACACCTGTCAAGACAAATAGCAGGTATAACGTTAGTTCCTCCGTTAACGTTGGGGCAGTTAGTTAGCTTAGCTGTCTTAGCCTACTGGTTGACTTCATAGCGTCAGTGGTTGGGTAACGCTTGTTTTGGAAGCAAGAGATCGAGTTAATGATAAAACCTAAGACCGTCTGAGCCATTTTTGCCGCTACATAACGTTTGCCAAAAACACACCAAGGCTTAGAGTGTAAAAATAATACCGAAAACCCCGTTGGCACGACATGAAGCGTATTAGCATTGTGTTAACTGGCGCAAACAGCTAGCATTAGCTTCATTTGGCAGTTTACAGTAAGTTGGCACGTGATTACAGCTAGAACGCAGTAAGCTAAAGTGCAAACCAGCTAACTAACCTGCAGTGACTAGTACTAACATGATTAGGGTACTGATTTTAAAGTACCCGGGATGACAAGGCAGCTACAACTTTAAACAAGATCATTTATTATTTCAAATAAGCGTTATGACTGAATTGTTATGCTGGCAGCTAACGCGTAATTATAATAACTATGTAACACTTTCAAATAACAGTTCGTCGTTCCAGATGTAAATATCAAGTCTAATATTATTAAGGTAATACTCTACAATGTTTACAATTATACAAAATTACCTGAAAAATTTAAATGACGTAAAGACTTTGCAGTGTTATAAATTAACTCAAGTTATTGCAGTAACCCAACCCTAACCTAACAAATTATCAGAGGACTTTAGATTTTTGTTTACACTGTACAAAATTGTACATGGAAAAAGCAACAAATCTTAAGATTCCTGATTAGCAGACATATTTGTGACAGAGGATCTCCAGCAGAACCAGGCTCAGCCATCTGCCACAGCCAGTTGGGGTGAAGGTAAAGGGAGAGATAAAAAGACAGCAGAGAAAAACCAACAACTAACAAAAGAACATAAATACTGGACTAACTGGAGGGACCGGGAACTATACATCAAAGCTGTCCAGCTCCACCACGAGAAGTACCTTCAGAGATGACAATGCAGAAACTACGGGAGCAATTAGCAGTAAACAGCTTCATAAGCAATAAAAATCCAATGGGATGGTTGTGTTTAATTAATTGCAGCGCTGTGATTAAGCTACCATTGACTGCTTTTGTCACACAGGTTCAGTTTTAGTTGGTTCATAATGCGTTTTTTTTCTCAAAAGTTCATCTCTAGTGCACAAAGATACCAAATTCTGTGAGCTTATCAGGAATTTCAGCTATGTTGCCACTGTAAATGTGAGTGGGACTTTATCTCCCAAGTTTGCATTGTGTACTTTTTCAGGTGCTCTTATAATACTTATTTTAGCAACATTTGGTGGGTGTGCGTAAAGATCTCTGAGAGACAGACTTAGCTAAAGTGTTCGATCAAATGGTGTCAGGTGACAAAGTTAACTGCCTCACCCTGGCCTTTCAGTTTAAAAAAAAACTGTTCTTATAACTTGGGCACAATTATCTGTGTGTGTCTGAATGTTGTGTGTTTTATGGGTTTATGGCCTTGTGCCCTGATGACAAAGCGTACTCTTAAGACTATGTAGGTCATATAAATGTACTTTGTCTTCCCTGTTAAACTGTTAAGGTAATGGACTTTGTTTTTTGATCATGTAGCATCATGTGCAGTCATTTTAACTTGTGTTTTCAAGTTTAGACAGAATTGTTCTTAAGTACCTTTGTGAGAGGTAAAGAAGAATGTTTCCTTTCTTGCAGTAGCTGTCTGGAATAATATCATGTCACAGTGTAAAACTGGCTTTTGTATGTTGAAGTGTGTACGTGAATTTAAGGCCGTCTACCTTCCTGCTGTCTGTTCCTAAACCAAGCTATATTCTCATACATGCAGTTGGCTTTCGGGGTCATCTTATGCTGTCTGGAAGGTAATGGTACAGTTGGTGCTAAAGCTAAACATTTAATCAATTTTAAATTAAAATCGAGATTTGAAACAGTGCAATCTGGAAACTGCAAAAGCTGCATTTTAGGATATACCTTCTGGAGGGCATTTGACCCAGGGTTTAAGCTGCCCTATCAATGGTTTTACAAATTCATGCAGTCCTCGTTGTGTGACAGTCACGCTTTGAATCGTATCTCGTGGTTATGCTCCATCACGTTTTAAATCTATATTTAGCTGAGGCTTGACTTTATGAACATGTGTCAGTCTGAAATATTGCCATTAGATATTTTTTCTCAAGTTGCTGTAATTAGCACTGCCTCCTCACAGAAAGAGGTGAACCTGCCAGCTGTGAGCATGAGCATGAATGGTTGTCTCTCTTTGTGTGTCAGACCTCTGATTGACTGTTTACTCGGCCTGTACTATTTTACAGATTATGCAGTTAAGCTAAAGGGGTACATTTCCTTCATACAAAGCAAAATGGCCATTTCATATACGTTTGTTTTGTTTTGACAAACTGCATGTCATTGATGCAATACAGGACATAATGAAATGTAAACAAAGTTTTACATAATAAATTGCAAATGCTGTAGGGTTAAACTGAAAGCTCCGACATGATAAAAGTAAATAATCAAAGAGGACTTACTACTTAAGTCAGTAGTGCAATTCCCCCAAAAAATCCAACTGTTGGTTAACATGTAGTCTAGTCCTAATGAGCTGTGTTTCCATCTGTGTCATACTCATTCTATTATCCAACAACAGAAAAATATGCAAACGAGAACAGCTTTATTGGGAATTCAGCTGTATTAACATACTGCATAAGTGAGCACAGAGAGAAACAAACATTTGTAAAGTGCCTCTGTGCTGAATAGCGTATGTGAGTGTCTCTTCAGGTATTAGCAAGTTGTGCTGCTGTGTTCTGCCATCGAAACTCTGCACTGTTTACAAGCCACATTTTTGTTCTTTGTTAATTTGAAATACTTCCATTCTCTCAAAGCCTTAGGTCTTTGGAAACATTTACATTTAACCGAGCTGAACTCTGACACCGCTGACGTTCCACAAAACTGAAGCCAAAACCTCTCAATGCAACAGTTACAGTGATACTAAAGAAAAACATCATAGATTATCCTGGCTTATCATGGCAGCCCTACTGTCAACTTGTTGTGGTGTACCCTGTCCCTCGCCCATTCTCAGTAAGGATTAGCTACAGAGCCCTTCAGTTCCTCTAACGGAAAAGGGAGCATACTTCATCCATTTATAGCCACTTATTATGACTTACTTTTACAGATGTTAAATTTCTACTGGAGTAATTGCTGCTCATTTGAGAAGTAATCAGAATATTTTTTCCTTTTCAGTGTTCCAGTTGTCTTGTGGCATTGAGGTGAATGTCACAAAAGAAGACAAATTATGCCTCTATGCCAATCTGATGCTCAACTTCTCAGTCTCCTATGAAGTAGCTGACAATAAGGTGGGTGTCTGGTCTTAGTCACACTAACCACAAGATGCTCTATTCAGACGAACTGTATATTTAGTACATCAGCCCACTGTAGCAGGGTCCTTACAAAACGCTTTACTAGTATATGGAAGCAGCACTGCTCTTATCAGGGCACCCAACACATGGAAGCAAGTGTTATCATGGAAAAGGGAAATGAAGAAGTCATTACAAAGCAAGCAGATTCTTACTATTCAGCATTTCAGTTAGTGTGTTTTCCTGGTGCACATCCTGCAGATGTTGTGTCCTGAGTTTTAGCTTAACTGAGTTTTTACACGATACAAAGAAACTCACACAGATGTATACAATTTAAAGCAATAATCTGCATTCATAATTCTTTCTAACTGTGATGCTTTCCTAATCTGTTAGAATATTGTTAATGGTGTGTTTACTGGGGAGGAATTTCAGATGATGCAAAACAGTGATTGATTGGTATGATTGCTAGTTTTTAAGAGTTTGTCTTTGGCTGGAATAAATTTTTTTATTAAGTACACTAAATCAACAATCAAAGTACTTACTTGGTGCCAGATGTTTTTGCATAATTTTGAATTATACTCTTTTAAGTGGCATTGTAACCTTCCAGAAATAAAAATTCTACTTACTGTAAGTTTTTACTTACTGATTTTAAACAGTTTAACATCAACCTTATATAATAATGTTGAATGAGATTACGCTCCGTTCCCTTTCAGAATCAAACGGCTGTGTTTGAACTCCCTGCTAACGCCACAGCAGATGGAAGTGCATGTGACAACACAACGTCAATGCTGAAGCTTGATTTTGAAGGACACTCTTGGAGCATGACCTTCACCACAGATGGGAAAAATTACCAGGCAGCCATCGTCACCTTTTCTTACAACCTCAGCGACTCAAAATTGTTCCCCAATTCTGTGTCAAATGGTAACGCCCTCACCTCACAATGCCTAAAATAAGAAACAAAATACATGAATAAAAAATGTTGTTACTGATGTATTTTTGGATTTCTTTTAGAAACTAAAACTGTGATCGTGAAGCCTCAAATGAAAGATGTAGGCATTGACACCTGCTACTCCTGCCACAGCAAAGACACGATCGAAGCTGATTCGGTCAATATGACGCTGTGGAACGTGCTCATACAGGCTTTTGTCATTAATGGCAGCAAGAGTGAGAACTGTAAGTCCAGATGTTTTTACATGTCTCCTCCTGGCTGCATTATTTTCATCACATATTTGTTGATCATTTCTCTCTGTTTTCTCCTCACACAGTAACCATTTGTGAAGCCGATACTCCTATGACTACTGTTGCCCCCACTACTGCCCCTCGTCCTACTAGCACCACCCCGGCACCCACCCTGCCCACACCCACCACTGGGAAGTACAGCTACAAGCCTGATGAGAATAGCACAGCCTGCCTGTTGGCCAACTTTGGCTTGCGAATTGGAGTCAAGCAAGGAGACGTACGTTCATACACAGTTATAATGCTTTAATCCTGTTACAATGTTCCACAGCCCTTGCTGACTTTTGCTAATTTCTCTTTTTCCTGGCTTAGAAATTGGAGGAGATGAACTTCGAACCGAACGGGACCCAAATCTCTGGATCATGTGGACTCAACAGCAGCGAGCTTAAGTTGGTGTCCAGCTCAATCACCATCGAGTTCACCTTCACCAATGTAGGTCCTGATGTTTAATTTAAACGTTTTCTCAGTTTAAAAGTCATATTTAAAGGCTCCTATTTGTTTTTCTGTTCAGAGTAAGATTGATCCCACTCCCTCTGTATGTAAATATGAAATTAAAAGCACCAGCTCCTTAGCTTGGCTTCAGATTCGCCTGCAAACAGGAACTATGTGGAGTCTCAGCTGAGACTGTAAATTATTGCTCGTCAAGTATGGTAATGACTACAGATTGAAGCTGTTGACACACATATTTTGTAACCTTTGGACAACAATGAGAGGCAAGCATGTTGTTTACTTCATTTTTTTGTCAGTGTTAATGCTAAGCTAACAAATTGCTTGCTTTCATCACATATTTACTTTTCAGATTTAACATAGTGGTGTCCATTGTCAAACTATGGTTTTGCATTTCACATCAAAAATCTTTTTTGTTTAGGGTGCAACATAGCAAACAGAGTCAATCTTTTTTTTTAAATTTATGCAGTTTTAAAAGTGTTCCCAGCCTTTTTGTTTATAATCCTACAGCCTCATCAGAAGAGCTGAAGCACCCGTTCATTGATAGATCAGATGACTGTGTGGTTTTCCATAGAAAAGTCACAACAGTAACTGTGGTGGATTCATTGCACATGTGAATCCATAGGAGACAATGATCCTGGAGTAGTTCATGTTTAGGCCTGTTTTGTATCGTTACTTTCAGAGTGTGGAAGTAGCACCAGCCAAGCTCCGGTAAAATATTAAAGTGGCGTAAACAATTTATAGGGATGGTTAGAGGGTAGGGAGGGGGCTGTATGTAAATACCGAGGTGAATAGTGGTTAATTGGCGTATAGTTGCTAATCGGTGACAGAGGGTACCACATCAACGAACAAAACGTGATTGAGTCAAGAGGTCTGGCAGACAACAAGGTAAGAGGGGGGTCTGACAGACAGTGGCAAATAAAAGATTAGAGAATTGTGAATACCAGTGGGTAATGGAATGAAGGAGCGTAGAAGGTATCTGTAGCAAAACGTGTTCTATTTTCTTCATCATGTCCCAAATACCAATGTTGAGTCTGTAAGTTTTTCATTGTTGAATGAGCTTCCGTGATGGTATTTTGCAAAGTTGAATTTGATTAAAAATAGCTTTGTATTCTTCTCACTTTTACAGGACACAAAGAAATTTCGCCTACATGCTCTGAATGTCACCGGAAAGACGAGCTCTGGTAATTCAAAGAATCCTGTCTAGTCATATAGAGCAGGCACCACACTGAAAAGAAAGCTGATGCTGAGATGCTTTTATATCTGTTTCTATGAAGGTTTGATGTTTACTGAGGCCAACAACAACATGAGTCTGTGGGAGGCAACACTTGGCAGCTCCTACATGTGCAACAAGGAGCAGAACTTCACCATCGCCAGCCTGGTCACCATCTACACCTTCAATGTACAAGTGCAGCCTTTTGGAGTCAAGAAGGGTCTTTTCAGTACAGGTAGGTTATTCCTTCGTATATCTTTAAATTAAACCCTGCAGCTGCTTCATATTGACAGTTTCTGAGGGAAAGGGCTTTGATGACTGGAGAGGCTGAATCAAGAAAGATGAATTTTGTTGTTTGAAGCAAACCTAATGGATTATACTGGAAGTTTGTACCACTACAAGGAATATGTCAGTTAAGGGGTTACTTTTATAATGGCTGTCATCCACTATTTTTTATTAGGGTAGCAGAAAGTGTCTTTAGTCAATGTTTGCAAAGCACCTTCACATAAGATGAAAAATGTTTTGGGTGACACAAGGTATTCTAAAAAGACACCTATAAATTTAAGTTAAAGAGTACAACTCCACATATACATAGGTAATGCAGTGTCAGATATAAAAGACAGTGAATTCAAATGACCTGAGGGTAAATACAATTTACCCCCCCCCCAACTTGGTGACACTTGGTTTTTGTTTTGCTGTCTCTGGCACATTAACCAATCAAATCTGCAATTTTCCAGTTACCAGTAACACCAGCTGTAAATCATTTGAATTATTTTAGGAGTCTGAAGAGGGGAGAATATCAAGTATTGAAGAAGAAAAAAAGCAGAAATAGGAGAAAAAATAGGAAACAATAGACTTGAGTTCTGAAATTGAGGTCTGGGTTATCCACCTGTTAATGTCATAATGATCTAAAATACTTCAAGAATCTCTTTATTTTGAATAAAGCAAACCTCCTGCCAGAGATGTTCATTAGAAGGTGCATATGTGACTTTAAAAAAGGTAGAATTGGGTGTGGTATTTTGGTACAGTAGGACAGCTAAGATGTTTTTAAGATTGCAAATAATGTGAACTGTGTCTCAGGATTTGTTATAAATCAGAGAATCACTGTTCCACCTGTTGACTGACTCTCTCTTTATCTGCAGCCCATGAATGTTCATTGGATGACACCAGCATCTTAATCCCAATCATTGTTGGCGCTGCTCTGGCTGGCTTGATTCTAATTGTAGTGATCGCTTACGTGATTGGTCGAAGAAAGACATATGTTGGATATCAGACCCTTTAAATCCAGTTTGCAGAGTCGATCCTGAATCATCATGGGGTTCCCAAGCCTGGTCCTTGGGATTCATTTATAGATGTTTAATTGGCAAACAACTTAAAAAATGAAAATCTAAAATAAAGCCTCTAATGCAAAGACATGAGAAGTCACTTTATAAAATGACAGCTTTCAGAAGATTAGATTTAACTGTCCTTTGATATTGGAGTTATTGATCACAATGATACATGAATGGTGGTGGTGATCATTCGTGATATTTAATAAGAAGAGTAAAATGGAGAGTGTGTGTTCTTCTCAAGGACCAAACTTGTCTACCCCCAGTGTTTGTGTTTTTTTTTTTTTTTGGTTTGTTTGTTTTTCGTTGGATGTCCTGTCTTTCCCTTTTGTTGTGCTTTTTGTTAATGGGCAAGTGCAAGATCCATATCTTTAAAATTAAAGTTATAATTGCAGTTGCATGAAAGGTGCCATCGTGCCCAGCACAACTGACATCTGCTAAAGCCACCAAACATAAATTTTTCACACATTTTTTTTGCACAAAATGCTATGATTTCATTAGTTGTTGCTGTGGGATCCTGCACTTGCTCAGCAAACATTCCCTTATTGTTTGCTTTTATTATTTCTTAATCTTTGAACACATTTATGATTTGACTTTTATTCCCCATAATTATTAAGACCCATATGAATGATCATTTCCACAGCACAAAATCGAAGTCAGATAGTCAAGAAGCTTTCTTTCTTTGTTCCTAGAAATTCCTTAACATGGATGAATGTCTCCTCCATTTGAAAAGTTGTCTATAGAAACATGCTTTAGCCCTTGTTTAACCCTGTAGAGCAGGAGAAACATTGGAATTTTGTCCTGATTCTGTGGCTCTAATCATATTTGGAATGTGAAATCAGATGTATATTGTCTAATAGACCTTTGATAAAGACATCCTAACCTGTTGAGCAGTAAACGCCCACATGGAACTAATGACTCTAGTAGTGGCTCATTTACCGTGAACTGACACATCTGCACCAGATGAAGCCACTGATGGTGTTATTAATTACACCTGTGTGTTTCCTGCTTTTACATTTGCACAGTCAGAATAAATCTGAGAAGAAATGTCTGCTGGTTTTTCTCACAGAATACATTTTGGCATTAGGTTTAGAAAAGGGATAGTACTATTTTGTGGATATTCTCGTTCAGCACAGATCATTCTGAAACGAGGATATTTACATTTAAATGCACTAAGACACTACGTTTTGCTTGTGTTTAGACTGTTGTCGCATTAAATTACCTGTGTAAAGGTCTGGGCTTGGCCTGAACTGCAGCTGGATCAGGGGACGTTAAAGCCCCTGAAAACCCTAAACAATTGGAGCTCAAGTTTAGAAGAAAATATCCCAGATAGTTCAAAACAGGATAGTTTGACATATTGGGGAATGTTTTGCTTTTATGAGTAAAGTTGGATGAGGAAATTGTTGTTATTCTCAGTGGAGTGTTCTCAATGTAAAGCTGCAGCCAGGAGCTGCTTAGCTTAGCTTAGCTTAGCTTAGCATAGCACAAAGACTGGAAACAAGGGTTAACTTTAGGCTGACTCTTTTCAATCAGCCTATTTTTGCCACTGTGCTCACCAGTTACTATGTTAATATCTTGATTTGTTTAATTTGTACAACCAACTTTCAACAAAAAGATGGAAAAAAAAGTATGTGCAGTTCCCAGTTTGTCAAACTATTCCTGTGAAAGCTCAACTAAATCTGCCTCTTTAGGACCATGTGACAGGGTATTAATCAGATTTCCACACCTGTCAGCAGATTGTGATTTACTGATGATTGTTGCACCTAAATGTGTGATATAATCTGAAGTAAAGTGGACAAAACTATTGGCAGACCTATTAGTTTTCATGTAGTAAGTCAGTAAAGAGGTTTTCAGGTCCTTTTGAGTCAGAAAATCCGAGCAGGTTGCAGCGAGGCGTCATCAGGGACGGCGAGCCCCAGAACGTGTACTTTTGTAATGATAGAAAGCTGGTGTGACTTG
>NC_072778.1:8711668-8796668 GCF_022539595.1 Amphiprion ocellaris | reverse complement strand
TGGGAGAACTTCACACAGAGAGTGAACTGAGGGTGGTGGAAGCACAGATATGTTCAGGAAAGGAGCTACAGCTGTCATTTTCCCAATATCAAAGTACTGAATCAGAGAACTGGACTGTTTTTTGTTTTTTTTTTTAGATGAAAGAAAGTTTTGCATTTCATTTGGAAATCAAGGTCCTGGAGTCTGGAGGAAGAGTGTAGAGGCACAGAATGAAGAAGTTTGAAGTCTAGAGTGAAGTTTCCACAGTCTGTGATGATTTGTGATGTCATGTCATCCGCTGTTGTTGCTCCACTGTGTTGTATCAAGTCCAAAGTCAACACAGCATCTACGAGGAGATTCTAAAAACTTCATGCTTCCATCTGCCGACAAGCTTTATGGAGATGCTGATTCCCTCTTCTAGCAGAATTTAGCACCTGTCCACAGAGCCAGAACTACCAGAAAATGGTTTGCTGACCATCGTATTACTGTGCTTGGTTGGTCAATTCACCTGACCTGAACTCCATAGAACCACATGTTATGTTCAAGTAAAAGATGAGAAATCAGAGTTGTATTGTAAAACTTTGTTTGGATTAATGTTAGGAAATATTCTAATAATTGGAGATATTGGATTTCTGATTTTCATAAGTGATCAGACATAATTATCAAACTTAAAACAAGAAAAAATGGCTTGAAATGTTTCCCATTACACATAATGAGTCTTGAATAAATAAATTTACATATATAGTATATATACATTTTTACTGTCTTAAATAACTGATGGAATTTTTTTTACAATACATATATCTATATTATATATATGTATTGTAAAAAAAAGTTTCATATTTTCCATTATAAAAATATGCTACATTATACATTATTGATTGAAAATGCATTTTTTCAATTTTTTTTTGCTGTGAAAACATCTGTAACTACACAAGATATCTCTCCTTTAACAGACAAATCTATGTGAAATGATAGAACCAATATTTCTTTTAGTTCTTTTATCATTATTTGTACCTCATTTTACAAATATATTCACAAAATATAACTTGGACTGAACAATTTCATCTCGTAAATAAAAAGTAAATATGATGTGAAAGTACAGTAAATTTGTAAATGCCTTTTTATTCAAAGAAAGTGCAGGTAATGGCGTTTATTCACTGTGATGGCTTTTAGTATAATTTTACACTCGACATTTGTAACTTTTGATATTTTTGAGTATTTCAAATATACAGGAAGAATCTGTAAAATAATGAGGAAAATTTCAGTAATGTTATTTATTTGTATGTTATCATATATATTTCACATTGTGCAGATAAAGATTGTGTGATATTGTGAAAATAAATAAATAAACATCCAATAAAGACCCAATCTGGACCTGCTTTTCAGCAAAGTAATATTTATTTATTCATGAATTTATTTTTAATGACATTACAAGATAATTTTGATATTTAAACACACCAATTTTTGTATTTAAGTGATATTTTGTGTACTTCAAAAATACAGGAAAAATCTATAAAATAAAGAGGAAAATTTCAGTAATTCTATTTATTTATGTATTATTATTATTATTATTGTTGTTGTTGGTATTTTTTATATATATATATATATATATATAAAAGCATATATCACAGTTTGCAGATGACGTTTGTGTGATATTGTAGAAAAATAATAAAAGAAAAAAAAATAAACACAAAGACCCAGTTTGGACCTGCTTTTCAGCAAAGTAACATGTATTTATTTATTTATCTTTAATGATATCACAAGATTATTTTAACATTTAAGCAATAAATATCACTGGTATTATAATTTCAGCTCTGATCATGTGTACCTGGCAGATGATTGTATTTTTTTTTTCCTCACTCACTCATTCATTCACTCAATTCCATTCTCATTGAGACCTAAATCAAACAACCACATCTTTCATATAAATAACAAAACCAGACGTGGTCTTTATAATACACTAGAACACTACATAACTCACATTAACGCCACTAGCAGCTCTCTGCTATATCGCATCCGTAATTCGCTGCTTTATGGTCTGTACAGTCCATCTGCCGCTAAATAGCGCACAGACACCGCCATAAATAGTGAGGCGTTTGTCTCCATCGCTTGAATCGGAGCACTTCTCTTCTTGCCCCTGCCGTCACGTCGCGTCACGCCGTGGATGTGGATGTTGGCTGTGGAGGCGGGGAGCGGCTGTCCGTGGTGCTGATGGGAGTGATGCTCTCCAGCTCCGTGCAGCCGCTACTGCGCATGTTGCATGACAGGTACACGCAAAGCCTCCATCTTGGGCATCCCGAGCTGAGGCGAAAGGGCAGCAGCCATATACACACACTGTCTCCAACAAAATAACAACAAGCGAGCTGGGGGGAGGACGCAAAACTAAACAAAGAAATTACTGGCAATTTGCCGAGATGTAACTTTTTGTCTCTCCTGAAAAGCCAGGGACACGAATCGCTCCAGAGAGGAGACCAGGATGGAAAAGAAAGACGGCGGCTGGTCTGGACGCATCTGGTAAACGACTCTACTTGCACAGTCAGCCGCGCTGGATCTGCTTTTCTGAGGATTTGACAGGTGCCAGAGCCGAAGAACGGTGAGTGGTCGCTGCGTGTTTAGTGACTTTTCTCGGTGTGTGTTTTTTCTCTGGAAAAACGTGCGCTCTCGTGGGAAGTGGAAGGCAGAGGCGCGTTCACATGTACTGGCATCCTCTCCTCCCCTGCATCCCCCCGTCATGGTGGTCGCTGTTCTCCGTGTTGTTCCCTCCACAGTCCCTCTGCTCAGGCTTCTGGCCAGTGTCAGCCTCCGTTACTTACTTTACTCTTCTTGTTCTTGTTCTGCTCTTGACGTGCAGCCACAGGTTGTGAGGAGCTCCGGCAGTCCTGCTTATTTGTTTTGTTTGCATGGGAGTGCATTTTGAGGCGCGCATCCAAGGCCCTGTCCTCGCAGGTTAATGCATTTAGCAGTCAGATCAGGACAGAAAACAGCCAACTGCAGCGTGCAATACTAATAATATGCAGAATCAAGTGAAAGAAATAATGAATGTTGCATTTTAGTTTCACCTAATCACATCCCTGTAATGGTTACCATTAATATTAATAGCTCTAAAATAATAATCACTCATCAATTTTAATATTTTCTCCACCTTGCAGGGTGTATTTGGCGCAGAATTGGAATATTTATGGTCGAGGATGCTTGCAGAGGTCATGTGTTCAGAGAGCTGCATATTGACCCAGAGGGCAGATTGTGTGTCAGTCACCGCATGACAAAGCCTCTGCAGTTAACATTGCCAGCAGTGAAAAAACAGTGAGGGCGATGCTCTTCAGTGGTGGCGCACAGCTGACTCACACAGGGCCAAGATCAAGCTCTGAACTTCTGTTTTGGTCAGTGTTGATGACCACTCAGTTAATTTGTTTGAATGTGTTGAAAGTGTGCACACAGTCTAGTGAGAGCTCTCATACTAGGTGAACTAAATTAAACATAATTACAGTACAGAACAGGTAAAATTCTCAGTTAACACTCCAATGAAGGGCAGATAAATGAGGATATTGGGGAATAAAGAGACTTTTTAATGTCACAAATCCTCTAATGGAATGTTTTTACCACTTGGACTCTAAAAGGAGCTCAAAATTGAAGCATTTTAGGGGAAATTTGCAAGATTTGCAAGATTGGAAAGAAGAAGAATAAACACTTGTATGACTTTTCCTTAAAAGTTTCAACTTTTATGATGAAAAAAAATTCCACTGCTTAGGTTGCTTTGCAAAGTGAATCTTAAGGGTAATGAGGTGATTCACTACATCTGACACAGGTGATGAACGACACATGGTTGGTTATGAAGGGTTCACTGTCCAAAAACTGGATATGAACCAGAACCACAATGTGTCAGAGGCCATATCAAGATATCTAGATGTCTTGTTTTGTAACAAAAGTCAGTTATTCGGGTTCATTTGTTTGAATGTGTTGAAAGTGTGTACACAGTCTAGTGTGAGCTCTCATACAAAGTCAACTAAATTAAACATGATTACAATACGGAACAGGTAAAATTTTCAGTTAGCACCCCAATCAAGTCAAAATAAATGAGAATGTTTCAAAATAAAGGCACTTTTTTATTGTCATAAATCCCCTAATGTAATGTTTTTACTGTTTGGAAACTAAAAGGAGCTCAAAATAGATACATTATAGGGGAAATGATTCACAAGATTGGAAAGAAGAGCACTTTTTATGACTTTTCCTTAAAAGTTTGAACTTTTATGATGAAATTAAGTTATTCACTACATTGTAAAGATGACAAAACATTCTGACGAAGGCACAGAACGACACGTCTGGCTGTTAAGGGTTCACTGTCCAAAAGGAGATTAAGAACCAGAACCACGATGTGTCAGAAGCCGTATCAAGATATTTACATGTATCTTGTTTTGTAATAAAACCCACATTCTCTACAGTGTAGACGTTCCTCTGCGTCTTTGCTGTCCTTGCCAGCAAGACTGTAGTAAAGAGTCAGAGATGGGAGTTGTCATGTTGAGAAATGCCGAAAGGGAAGATAGTATGGAGAATTTATAGGCCACATAAGAAACGGCTTCAAAGAAATGTGGTCGGGCTGCCAAGTCAAACACTTGACACCACTCCAGCTTTTGCCATCTGATACGTGTGGGTTAGTGTTGACGAATGTTGGCCAGCGGAACACCACCAGGCCCTCCATTTCTCAGGAGTTTTCCTAATCGATAAAGCCACGCTGACTCGGTTTGGGCAGGACAAGGTGTTTGCATGAAGGCAAAAAAAAAGGCCCCCGAACAGAGCTGTGGAAAGGATTTCTGCTGGAGAAGATGATGATCAATGTGCAGGCCAGGAGCAGACAAGGAGTTGCTGGGCCAAGGCAGTGAGAAAGAGAGAGAGTGTCTCCGTCTAGACAATAAACTGCCTCAGTTAATATACAGACTTGCTGGCAGGCTGTGTGTGTGGTGAGGGGAGGGGGGGGTGAGGCTGCTGGCTTTGCTGTTGGTCTCAGTGTCCCAATGCAATGAAAGGGCACCGCTTCCCTGGACAGGGAATGAATCACACAGGTACCGTGCTTGGTGGCTGATTAATGGGCCCTATCACGAAATGCAAAAAATGCATTCGCTGCGTGTTTATTTGTATATGTATAGTTTTGTGAATGTAAACACGCAGGGCCACATTATCTGTTATCCGCCTACATTTCAGCATTGTGGTGCGCGGGAGAATCGGAAAGTAACACTACAGCGATCATAAATCACACCAAACGTTATGGATTCTAAACATGATAAAGCAAATCTCCAGCTGCAGGCAGACAACAGCCCTATTAAGGCTTTTCTTTTCAGGCTCGAGACTGAAGTCGATGGTGTTTCAAGTAATATTTATCCTTTAAAGGTCACATTCAGCCGCCGAGTCCTGAGTGACCATCGTTATTCAGGTGCATTACTCCCATGATTGAATTTATGCTTGAACTTGCTCCACTTTATTAAACCTTATCGGATTGATTCATTTACGTTTCAGACATTTACTGTATGTGACATGCATCCAGACTAAATGGGAGTACATCATGTCATGAACGTAAGGGTCAAAGTTACAGACTTCAGGAAATAGATAAAGCGCTCTGAAGCTTTGTGCTCCCACCAAGGGCAAAGCGTAATTAACCACCGTCTGCCGTCACGTGCAAATGGACGGTGAGATTTGTTCAATGTGAAACGAAAACGATTATTAAACTGCACACCTTCAAGCCTGAATGATTTAAACTCTGTCTCTCCCGTGCTGTGTCTAAATGGTTTTGTTTTCCTCCACAGGCTGAACTCACACCAGAATGGGCATGAGGAAGTTCGCCATATTTCTCTTGGTCCTCTCTCTTTGTGTAGAGGGAGGATCTGCCAAAGAAAAAGGAACAAAGAAGGGGAAGAAGAAAGGGAAGCAGGTTTATTGTCCGTCGTAAGTATGGGATCGCTCTGTCGCATTGTGTAACAGAGAACATACAGTGTGTACTTCATGTAGCATTTATTGCTAATACTAAGCACAGCAGTGACGTGAGTTTCAGAGGGATTTCAAACTAATCTGTGATTGATTTTCTCAAACTGTTATTTGCATTGCAAGACTTAAAATTGTTCGGATTACAGGACAGTATCAATAGCAGGCTGACCAAACCCAAAGATGCTGGAACCTACATTTCCCAAAATGCAGCTGACGGTATTTTTTCTGTTAGACCCTTACTTCATCAGCAACAGATTTTCTTTTCTAAGTTTTTAATGCACAAAGTAAACCTAAGATAACCCCAAACAGGACTGCACAGTGCATTGTTTCAGGATCGATTTTGCAATGTATGCATCATCACAGGAAGTATGATACCCTTGCTTTTATTGATTTATTTTTTTACTTTCCACAAGACAAAGGGTGCAGTCCCATTTGAGTATAATTAAGTATAGTATGTCAATTGTAGTATGCCAAAAATGCTTTTACATCCTACTACATCTGATGAATCTGATTTTGCATTATGCAAGCCAGCATCCTTCTGACCCACAATCCTTTGTGCACTTAAGTCACATACCTCATATATGCCACGTGTGACTATACACAAGCGACAGTTGATTTTAAGGCAGATTTTTGTGGGAAAGCAATATGATTTAGTACGTACTGAAAGTAAAAAGCAAAAAAGTAAGCGATCTGGACTTTATCGACACGCAGGCTTCACATGTGAGCAGCAAAATGAGTGAGTAACAGGAGACAAATACTGACAGAGCAGCAAACAGCAACACTATGTCAGCTAAAAGGGAAGATTTTGTCTACAGAAAAGACCAAAAACAGGCACTCCATTGGTGGTGTCTTGTACTACACGAGGCAACACAACTAATTTATTTTATCGCTTGAATCACCACCACTGAATTCCATCCTATTTAAAGCAAAAAAAGAAAACAAACTAAAAATTTGATTTTTTTTTCAGTGTTACACCATGTGAGAAAGGTTTCAAATGTCCAATTTCAGATTTTGCATTTTTATTTTATTTTTTTTAACTTTTTGGTGCAGATGAACTCCCTGACAGAATAAACCCTGTCATCCTAGAATGACTAAATTCTTTCAAAAAAGCACAAAGTCATTTGGTGAATTTTTTTGTACTTAAAAACAACAAAACTAAATATTGCAATGTCAATATTTCCCAGTATTTTGCAGCCCTAAGTCTGATTACATCACCGGCGTTGTTTTCCCAGATTCGGCTAAGCTCCTGCCGAGACACAGAGGACATTATACAACTGTTTCCATTGACTGAGTGGTGCTCTTAGTGACTAAATCTCTTGACTTACATGTGTGAAACTGGTAGACTTCCTTTTGATTCTGTTTTACATATGCTGGATTTTACTTTACAGGTTTTAACAACCATTTGCATCTGAGCACATATGAAGCTCTGATAGGTTCTTTAATCCATTCCACTTGGATCAACCTCTGAGAAATAAATGCAAAACCTCCCATAAACAAGGCATGTTTAAGATAACGGACACGGGAATGATTAAACTAAAGAAGTAAATACTGTACTGTACTCAGAACAGAGTGAACCTTCATACATGCCTATCATGCCTTTGGAGGGTCCATTATCTTTCTGTATTATAGAGCTGCACTCTCTACTTCCTTAAATGGTAACAAATGGCCTCACAATGAAGCTTTTAGAAATGAGGGATAAACTGTTTGATGTAGTCCCAGTATTGGCAAGTGTTAGCTGTATGACATGTTTCGTGTTTAATGCTGCAGATGTCTTTGTGGATCAAGGAAACCACTTGGTTCTAGTTTAGCTCTTGTGCTTGAGGTTGTCAGAAAGGTCTGTTAAAAGAGAGGGGGGGAAAAAAAGGGTTTAGTTGGTGGGAATTGTGTGTTTCACTTTGATCAGGGGAACCGCAGAACATATACACACCGCGCAGCATTTCTGTGGAGCACTTTAACTCATCCTCAGTGCATGATAAGGTTTACATAATGATATGTAAAGTGCTTTGAGAGGGGGAAATTCTTTGGCAGGAGAATTCATTGCCACCCAGGAGGAGGATTTCTGTTTCTCCTTGCTCTCCTGCCAGATCTCGTCCTCCCCTCTCCCTCTGTCTGTCCCATTGTTTTTTTTCATTAGTCAAGCTCCGAGAACAAATGATGTTTGGCTGTATGTCTTTGAAATTCACCACTTTGTGTTTTGGTGGTAATTTTCAGTGGACAGCTGTTTTTGCTATTTTGCGGATGGCTCAGGGGGAAATTATGGGTTGGTTTCAGTAAAAAAAAAAAAAAAGTGGAAATACTTTGCAAAAAAAGTTGATAAATCATTTGTACACGTTGTCATACACCTGACAGATGAATTTATATAGAGGTAAAATATTATTTAAGTGCTGACAGTAGAATAGAATAGGATAGAATAGAATAGAATAGAATAGAATAGAATAGAATAGAATAGAATAGAATAGAATAGAATAGAATAGAATAGAATAGAATAGAATAGAATAGAATAGAATAGAATAGCTTTGGAGCTATGGAATTCTGTATCTTTTCATCTTTCAAAATGATCAAACTAAACATTTTTTGCCACATTTCTCCACTTTCTAACATGTCCAGTTGTTTTGAAATGACATTACAACTTCAGCTGGCCTATATTTTGTACTAGTAGATCATGCCAGCTTCCTCAGTCATGATCTGGAAGCTTCTCAGAAAAGCAGCACATCTCATTTCTAAACATTGCTTTGCTCTAACATTGCCTGGGTGGTCCAAATCCTAAAAGCCAATTTAATCCCAAACTGGTAGCTCTCTCGGGTTATAGTTTAATCAGAGAGTGTACAGAAGTGAGTGCACTGCGCATCTGCACTGCTCATCTGCCAGGAATTTGACCTGCTAATGTAATTGTGGCTAAAGTTCCCTCTCCGTCTTCTTTGTTTGCAGACAGCTGTCATCTGAGGATCTGGCTCGAGTCCCTGCAAATTCAACCAGTAACATCTTGAACAGGTTACTGATCACCTACGATCCCAGGATACGGCCCAACTTCAAAGGCGAGTCTCTCAGCCGCTTTATCTGGCTCTGTCTCTTTTCAATTTACGTTTCAGCTCAAATGCCGTCATGCTAATTAAAGAAACACGTTTACGATGAATATGTACCTTCAGATTTCTTCTCAGCAATCAAGTATCTGCAGACTGTGAATGTTCAGACATTAATCAAAATGCATTCCCTGTCCTGCATATGCTACAAAACATTTACAGAAAACTGATGTTCTCAGGTTGACTAGTCCTTGAAGACTTGTTAGCATGGACAGACTGATACATACTCTACGTTAATAAAACATTGTAATTTAAGACACTTTGTGTATTATATTAGAGTTTTTGTTATAGGAAATGGCTGTTATTTCATATTTTGTTTGTATTATTACTTCAGTAATAATAAAAAAAGCTTCCAAAATCTGTCTAATGTTAGGATTCTAAATCCAGTATTTAATCTACTTATGAAATCCAAATCCTTTTGAATCCCTTATCAAATCTTATTCAATTTAGCTTTTAGAATTATAAGTTATAAATAACTACCAGTCAAAGCTTCAGTTCGGTCTCCGGTCAGCTGCTGTTAGTGAGAAGCCAGAAACACAAAATTTTTCAGTGGTAGCTTCTAAAGTGATTAATATTAATGAAGCTAGATAACAGAAATAACAGCTGGGACAGACTGAATTTAAAAACTCATTTTTTACAAAGTGCTTGTGCCAAAAAAAAGGAGGTGCTGCTTCACTGCAGGGAAATTCTGATTTAATACCGTAAAATTAACTGGAACTTTCATGTATTAAGCGTGCTGCAATCAGCTGCTCTCTGTTTCTCTCCTCTGTTGAATGAAAACAACACATTATTTGGGGGAAATGCACAGATCATTCGAAATGATTCTTTTTGCTCACAAACAGTCTTTGGCTGCATCTCAGAGACATTTAGAGAGAGACACGCATTTACCCACAGACTAAAATTTCAGGAACAGTTCCCTGCAATTAACATTATGAAGACAGAAGCCTGCTAATGCTACCTGCATGTTTTCAACATTGGTCATGCTAATAAAGAATGACACTGGGAGACATAAGATTTGCTGACTCTTAATGGATCTGGACCCATATTGAACTGTTAAATCCCGAAATCTGCCTTTTTTCCCCCCATTCTTCACCGCCTACCGAGTATCCATCTTTAGTGTTTATAGTGTACATATCACACTGAAGCGAGTGCCATGCTTCGGTCTCACAGAAACAACTATAAAAATAACAATGAGATATCTGGTGGCCTCCTTGTCTGGCTGATGGTCTTACCAGCCTTCAGGTGGATCCTCAGATAGTTTCCACCGTCTGCCACTTGGCAGCAGAGGCTGTATCTGGGATTTAGTGTTTGATGTGTAGTGAGCAGACTCATTCCCTCCCCAACAGGTCCAGCAGCCAAACATCTGCTCTTGATTTCAGGGTGGGCTGAAAGCTCTCTGTCCATTAAGATCCATGCCATAATCTACCAAATTATCATCTAAACTGAGCCTTGTGCATTACTTTCCCCAGGCCTATAAAACAGTGAGCAGATTTTATAGGTCCTATAGAGAATCTTAAGGTAACACCAAAAGTGCTTCTTGAATATTAATTCATTTACTTGGTTGCATTAATGCAAAGACGATTTGAGCTCTGTGCCACCTCGATATTATGTGCATTAATTTTGCGAATTGCATGGCAGAGTTTATCCTGTGAAACTCCCAAACCTCCAGTAAACACCTCAAAGGAAATAATTTATTCAAAGCAGGGTGAGCAGTCTGCATTCATCAAGGATATTATTAGTTTATGCAAAAAGGCTGAGTGGAGAGAGATGCCAGTACAAATGTTTTCAGTGTTAGCAAAGCGATGGGATGCTCTTCAGAAGCTATTTTTATCACTTTGCAAATCCTGATCAGTAAAATAATCAATTTAATCACCAGGTACAATATGTACTGGCGTACAAATACAGACATGCAGGGTTTTACAGAATATACTGAAAATTTCTGCAAGCTACAACCACAGCAGTACCTCAGTCTCAATGCAACATCGCAGTGAAAAAGTGGATGCAACAATCTTTTCTTTCCCTCTTCTAAATTCAGGAATTCCTGTGGAGGACAGAGTGAACATTTTCATCAACAGCTTTGGCTCGATCCAAGAAACGACTATGGTAAGAATTCACTTCAGTCCCACTGCAGCCTGACAGTATTGGTAATCGATGCTCGTGTCAATCAGGAGCAGTGGATCGGAGATGAAAACTGCTTTATCCCACAGTTTTGGGAAGAATGCATGAGCATGTTTTCTAGACAGTATCAGAACATTTAGCAGTAAATCATAATGAAGACTGGGGTTTTCATGCCTCATTTATCTGATGGCTTAATTGCTGATAAAGAAGTGCGGTTTGAATGCTAATAACCAGATTAAACTCAAGGACTTTGCTGGGTCGACTCTTGTTCACTTTGGAAACAATAAGGGGAACTGTACTGATTCTAATAAGGTTGGCTTGCCGTTTTTTTTTTTTTTTTTTTGTATTATTATTTAAAGCTGCTGGAAGGAAGCCAGTAAACATGGAGTGATGTATTCAATCATGCAACGCAGCAAGGTAATTAATGGACTCGATTCTGTCACATGCATCTTATGCGGTGCATTTGACAAGCTGAAGCCCGTTATTACCAAAGAAGTCACTTCTCCTCACAGAATAATTGAAAGCACAGCATTAAAAAGGTGGTTCTGGGACCTGTGAGGTGGATTACTGAGCCAACTGTTGTAAAGCATCAACATTTTTAATTTCTGAATAGATCTGAATGTTACCAAAATGCAGAAATGCAATTCTATTCTGACACTTAAAGTTTAAATACACTACCATTCTAAAGATTAGGGTCACTTAGAAATATCTTTATTTTTGAAAGAAGAGCATTTTTTTTCAATGAAGATGACATTAAATGAATCAGAAATACAGTCTAGACATTGTTAAAGTGGTAAGTTACTATTCTAGCTGGAAACAGCTGATTTTTAATGGAATATCTCCATAGGGGTACAGAGGAACATTTCCAGCAACCATCACTCCTGTGTTCTAATGCTACATTGTTTTAGCTAAATGTGTTGAAAGGCTCATTGATGATTAGAAAACCCTTGTGCAAATATTATAGCACATGAATAAAAGTGTGAGTTTTCATGGAAAACATGAAATTGTCTGGGTGACCTCAAACTTTTGAACAGTGGTGTATATGTGTGTGTAGCAGCCAATGTGCAATTCATTGTCTCTTTTTCCTGACATGGCATTTTCTCTGTATGAATAATGGAGTTTTAGTCACAGAGTATACAGCCAACCTAAGTCTTTGCAGGAACAGACAGAAAGTCCAAGAAGTGGTCAGTGTTCATCAATGTTCAGAGTTTGCTCTTATTCAGTTTCATGAGTAGCAGCGCTCTAAACAAAGTCTTGGATCACGTATCTCAGAATATGAGCTGCATGAAAATCTATTATAGGTGGAAAAAAAAAATTGGCTACAGATCAGTAGAGTGTATTTACTTAGAAAATCTTCCAGTGGAGAGTTTCACACCGAGACCAATTATAGACCAATTAGGATGCTACATGCTACTTGAAAGCGGAAAGCCTTCAGAACTCGATGTATAGAAACAAAAAAGAGGGAGAGAGATGAAGAAACAAACCATGATGAGGAGAGAGAAAAAGATGGAAGAGCACTATGAAGGATGACAAGACAATGACAATTAAGGTGACAAAGAGGCGAGAAAAACAACACAAGACAGTAAGCAAAAAGTCAAAGCCGGTGACAGAAAGTGAGAAAGATAGGCAAGATGTTAGAGAGAGGGAGGGAGAAGGGATAAAGTCAAGAGAAATTGAGAAAGACAAAGGTAAAGTGAAGTGGACCAGAGAAGGAAGATGAAACCAGACAGTAAAAGGAAGAAAATGGGGAGATAGGGATGAAGAGACTGAGGAGTGAAGAAAAATAGAACGAAGAGAGCAAAGAAAGAAGAGGCTGGAAGGAATAAGGTGTGAAAAAACAAAGAAAAATGAAGGCAGCTGGAGAGGAAAGAATGTAAAGAGATCAGAGGCAGAACGGGGAGAAAGAAGATAAGGGAGACAAGGGAGAAGAGCAGGAAGGAGATGGTAAAAGAGGAAGAGGCATGCACACCTACCAGACTGCAGCCTCCGTCTTCCTTCTTCCCCCTGGACAAGAAAAAAAAAAAAAACATAATGAAAGTGACGAAGGTTCAAATGAATCCAGGAGGAGGAAGAAGAAGAGACAGCTGGTCACCTCTTCCTCTCAATTTTTCACTCTGTGGGGCATCTGATGGCAGGAAACCCTCTCTCATCATTTGCACCTCTCTCAGTCAAATAGCACCTCACGTCCACTGCAGTTAACACGTCTATTTTCACTTTATGATTGCGGTGCTCAGAAGACAACGACTAATTTGATGTTGTGAGATGGAATAAATTGTGTCAACGTGTTTCTTTCTTTCTTTTATTTTTTTATTGCTTCTCAGCTTGAGTTTTTCTTGTTCATTACAGCATGCCAGTGTGTTAAATCTCTCTGGAATCGAACGCTGTAGTGGCAGCTTGATAGTGAGCCAGAAGGAAGATATATTTCCTTGTCTGGTTTTCAGAAAGGCAAAGGTGTGGGAATTGGCCTGTGTCTCTCTCAGACAGAGAGAGAGAGAGAAAAAAGCCAGCAGAAGCTTTTCGTGCAGTCGCTGGAGGACTTGTTGGACAAAAATTGCTTTGTATAAAAATGACAGCTTGCCTTCCAAAATGAGATATCAACAATTTGACCGCAAGTTTCCCTCCCAAAAATGTTCACTGGCAGGAGAATAAAACACTGTCTGGTTTACTGCTGAATTTATAAACCATGCTGAGACATCTGTGGATGGAATAGTGTTAGATGAATCTTTGAAATAGTTCCTGTCTATTCATATTGCATTCGCAACAGTCAGGAAGGGAAGCTTATATCTGGTTTCTCCTCACAGACATTGTGCATCCAAAATATACCAAAGCACATTATGTGGATCAGTCAAACATTGGATCTTTTCCGTATATTTCCAGGAAATGTCTGGATATATATACAGTTTGATATTCAGTTTTGAATGAGATACTCTATACTACTTGCACAGTGCTGGGTCTTGTGAACCTTATGAGCTTTATGACCATAAATATAAAAATAAATTGTGTTGTTTTTGTCCCGAGGAAGGTTTTTACTGTGAAAAGTGTAGAAGAACATAAGGATTCCACTGCATGTTATAGCCTAAGTTGTGTTTATTCCAGTTCTATTTGGATAAATATGTGACTCTGCCAAGGAATGCGATCAGCATACGTTTGTCTGTCTGTTTCTCTGTGCGCAACATTACTCAAAAACAGAATAACAGATTTGGATGAAATTTTCAGGGAAGGTCAGAAATGACATGAGGACCACCTGATTAGATTTTGGCAGTGATGCTGCTTATAGTCTGGATCCACAGATTTGTTAAAGATTTCTGTAGATTGTGAGATAGCAGCATGGTGTCACTTTAACTATGACAACAGGTGAACACTACGTCAGCTGACTGCTGACGATCACATGATTGTGATCCTACTACAAATCCACTGCTGCAGAATTATCGGGACTTATCCGTTGGAAATCATACAGCGACTGAGCAGCCTTGATGGAGTACTGGGTTCTCTGAGTGTTTTCCTTGTTTGGATTGTGTCAGTTCATCATTGAACCCTTTGTGTGTGACAGCTGTGATCATGGTAGTGGTTGGATTTATGAGTGTTTTCTTGCCACCAATGCTAACACAGCACCTCTAAAAATGAAAGAAATGAAGAAAGTGACACTGAAAATTTCCCCTTGTCAGCCTAATAAAGGATATTCTATTCTGTTCTAAGTGTAGGAAAATAACGAAGGACAATCAGTAGCAGCCTGCAAACGAACTGCGACTTGGCAGCAGATTTGTTTTATAGCAAGACAATCACCCCACAGCCAAAGCTGAACAGAACTGGTTTAAAGTCAACAAGGTGGGCACTTTGGAATGGCCGAGTCAGAGCCCAGACCTTAATCCAATTGAGAATTTTTGGCTGAACTTGAAAAGGGGCTGTTCACTCATAATCTCTGTGCAACCTGACAGACCTTGAGCTGTGTTTGCAAAGAAGAATAGGGGTAAAATTGCAGTGACCAGATGTGCAGAAGTGATTCAGACCGCAGGCTTGATGCTCTAATTGTGTTTTAAGGTGATTCAGGTAAGTATTGGCATGAATTTGGTGAATATCTGTGCAATCTATCTATCTTACAATTTATATTTTTAATTTATTAATGTTACTTTATAGAACCTGTTTTCACTTTGTTGTGAAAGAATCTTTTTTTTAATCTGCTCTGGTTAAAAAAAAAAAACACTTTCAAGGGGAGTAAATACTTTTTACTCTAGGCCCTGTATGTCTTGAATAATACTGGCAGTAGATGCAAAATATGTCAGTATTTAGGTGTTAAATGCTCACATTAAAATGTTATCGTGGTCCATTACTGGTTGTGCTGCTGGTTTTACTGTATTATCGTCTACACTCCACTGGCTTCAATAATGTACTAAAACAATAGAGCCATTTTTATCAGGAAGTAATGACAGATGTTATGAAGCAAAATTTAAGTAAGTTACTGTAATAAATAGATAGATAAAAATATAATATAGGTGTGAAATGTGTGAAAAGTCAAGGATTTGAAGGTGGAAGTTTATTTCTCACACACAAAGGTGATATTTTGGCAGCTTTGTTTGACATATCGTCCATCCTCAGCCTCAGCATAATAGTCCACCTGGTCACAGAACAGCTTGAGGCAGACCATTGACGTGGGCACAAGAAAACATCCTGAGGTGTATTTTCCCACCAGCAGGAATGCAGACATTTAACTAACAAGCTCACTAATGACCTATTTGCTGCAGCTGTATTGATAACATCTGACCCCTGGACTATGAAGCTGTAAAATTTCACTCTGCACTTGAGTGTTTTAGATGTTTGCTTTGAGAAAATGTGCACATGAATAAAAACCTGAAATGAAAATAAAAACAAACTTAGATAGAAACGCTTCATCTTGTGTGAAAGTGTTCAAAATGTAATTAGCAGAGTTAAAGAGTTGCTTTTATTTCCATTTTAAGGCATCTGTTGCATGGTGACAGAACACAATTTTAGCACCTTCCTTTGTAAAGCTTCATAACAAACGCACATAATGGCTTTTTCTCAACTCAAACAGTTTGCCTTTTGGTCATCAATCACTTTGAAAGCAGCCAGCTTGTGACCGATAGCAATAACGTGGAACTCAATATTAACAATGTTTGCATTTGTCTGGCGTTGAACCTAACAGGATTACAGAGTCAACATCTTCCTGCGGCAGCGCTGGAATGACCCCCGGCTGAAGCTGCCACAAGACTTCAAGTCTGATTCTCTCACCGTTGATCCCAAGATGTTCAAATGTCTCTGGAAACCCGACCTGTTCTTCGCTAATGAGAAGAGCGCCAACTTTCACGACGTTACTCAGGAAAACATTCTCCTCTTCATCTTCCGCAACGGAGACGTACTTATCAGTATGAGGTAATGAATTCACCTTTTTTTCACAAAATGTCAATAATTATAATAATTAAGGCACTTGCAAATGTCTAAACATGCTGCAATAATTGCTTAATCAGTGATTTAATTATTCTAGGAAAATGTCATATCACCTTTAGAGTGTGTAGTTTCAGTTAAAATCATCCACAAAGTTCCACAACATTTTGACTGGCACCAAGCTTCTCATAGAGCACCGTCACTCACATGATCAGATACAGATCTGTCTCCATCGCCAGAAAATGATACATGAAGTTTGCTTATGTCACATTTTGGACATTTCAAACTTCCCATATTCAGATATTTGCTCTATTGGTAGGCCACAAAACAGGTAGAATTCCAGACTTTGAATTGAGTTAAAGTTATTCAGTCAGCAACCAGGTCTGATAGAGTCTATGTGCTGGCATTGTGTCGATTATTTACCCCAGTGAGAGGAACAATTGACCAATCAAAGCTGAGTTGTCAGCATCAAGAATGCCTTCCTCTAATGTGGCTAACTATGATCAATGAAGCTGTCATGTCAGCTGAAAGAGATAAAACACCTACTGCTACTGATGGTTTGGGTCAAACAGCCCCTTTACTAATAAAAAAAAATAAATTGATAACATGAAAATCTTGTCAGGATTAATTATTGTAGCACCAAACGAACCATTTAGGCCATTTAGTCCTCTGATTATCTGGCTGCAAAGAAAATCTCATGTAACTGTAAATACAGCTGTAAACACAACTAAACATCATATAATTTCAAGCCTAGTTGCAGAGGACTAATGTGCTAATGTATGCAATCATAGAAAACTTGTGTTTCTTAAGTACTGAAGAAATTGCAATGACTATTTTAATCTCGAAGTTTGAGTCTGTTGGGGGAAGCTTTTTATGTTTCAGTGGGTTTATTTTATTTTTTAAAAAGCAATTATTGAGCCTGCCGGCTGCAAGACTGAAATCTCAAAAGATAACAAGACCGTCGACATGCTGCACATTTGGTAAAACATTTTATCTACTAAAGGGCTCAGTGGAAACTAGTTGGGGACAGCAACTACACAACGCTGTGTTCGGTTTGAGTCACCTCCAGGGATAATGTGTGACACGTGTCTGTAATTTTGAGTGCAACGTATTTTGTTTATTCAGTGCAAATGCATCACTCAAAACACTGTGGGGGACACTCTTAAATCCAGCGAGATCTCAAGATAATAGTAATGTTACACAAACAAGGATTCTGTGTGAGTGAAAGTGTATACGTATATAGATGAATGAAATTACTCTTTCTTCATCTTTCAGGTTATCCGTCACTCTCTCCTGTCCTCTTGATCTGACCTTGTTCCCGATGGACACGCAGAGGTGTAAAATGCAACTTGAAAGCTGTGAGTTTTCCTGAATTAAGACCATGGTTTACATATTCGCTTGTTGTTATTTAGGAGATACAGTATTTATGAGTTGGGAATATTTTAGTTGTTTTTGTAAAGTAGTGGTTTTGGGGTAAATGAGAGCTTTTTGCTGGTGTTTAGAAGCCAATTTCAGCTGCACACACTTAGAGAAGTAGAATAAATCATCATATTTTAGGGCTGTTGTGAGTCTCACAGCTAATTGAGCTTGACTCTGGTTATTGGATCTTGTTTACAAAGCAGTTTGGACTTAAATAAGCAAAATAACTTCAAGCCATTACTGTAATGCCAGAACCACCTGCTGAGATGCATGGCTTTCTGCATGTCTACGCTTTTACATTCTACATTTATTTGTACTGTGATATTTCTTTCCGGTGCGATTGACATGCAACATGTATTGTGGGCATAAACAATCTGTTTATATATACAGTTTATGTATATTTATGTCAGGAGTATTTAGCTTTGTTGTGTCGGTGTGCTTCGATTTTCCAGTTGGTTATACAACAGACGACCTGCAGTTCATGTGGCAGACAGGAGATCCTGTGCAAATGGATGCGATCGCACTGCCACAGTTTGATATCAGACAAGAAGATATTGATTATGGAAACTGCACCAAATACTACGCAGGAACGGGTACTGTCTTTGTCATGTATCAATTTATTTTTTAAAAAAAGCGACAAAAAGTTATGTTAAAATAGAATGTCCTTCAAAACTCTCCTCTTTGTGAATGTGAGCCCAAAGTAACTGAGTTTACAGCAGAATCAAATATTTAGAATCAGTAAACTTAGTCTGTATTGAGATGCTTTGGCATCAGCAATAATGTCTCGCTTGACATCAGTGTTGTTCATCTTGAACTAGGCTTTTATCTATTCATTAATTATTCTATCTGAGTTTATCTCATTCTGCTCAGCTCTTTAGTGTCCCTATTAGATTATAAAACTAAAAGTATGTTCTCATGAACTTGTTTGAGGTTTACTGTACATCAAATAATAATTTTGCTTTGTGTTGCATTAGTTGTCTAGTTAATGTGTCAAATCAGGGGAGCACTTTTGTTAAGGTAAAAATATTTCAGTACTTCTGATTAAATTATAAAATCCTGAAATATCAGAAGCTGGAAAACAGCAAGGAAATTTCAGTTCCATGTTTTTAACTGATCAAAGGTATGTTAGATGACTGCTTTGTTTTACCTCAATACTTCTGCTTCCATTTTTCAACAAAAACTGCTCTTTAACATTTTTTGTGAGGTTAAAGCTGCCTGACCAGAGATGTGTTTGTATTTCATGATCACACAGCAAACTGAAAGAACTGATCAAGTGATTTTACCGCAACTTTACACAATCAAACCAGGAGTGTTTTTTATCTTCTCCTCTCCACTTCACCTGATGCTGAGCAAAAATCCCAGCACATGCTAGTCAACACGTACAGAACTTTGACATGACAGAGTTGTTAAAGCAGGAAGCTCAGGCGTAATCATACTAATATTTACTGAGTTTCTATTCCATGCAGGTGTATCAGTGAGGAGGCATGCACAACCAAAAGTCTATTTTGTGCATTTCTATGCATTGTGTTTATACATGAGGTCAAACAAATTTGTTATGTTCCCATCAAACATTTACAAAGCCGTATTTTTAATGTTTTAAATATTTCTTGCTTACATCCATGTGTAGTAGGTGTATATCTGTCTTTCTGATGTGGACAAACTTTATCAACCTGATGGTGCTACGGCTGTACAAGACAGTCATGAAACTTTATAGTTGTGTAGCAAAATGAAGGCAGAGTTCGTAGATTAATGTGATGTCATTGCTGTCTAGTTATTTGCTAGTGGTTGTTTTCTTGCCATCTGTGCATTACTACACATCCTTGTTAAAACCAATAAATGTCCATTTGCGAAATATAGTGAAAACAGCAGTGATGCATCATGCCGGTCTACTCACCTGTGTGCAAGTATGTGTTTCTGTGATACAACAATGATACAAACAGAACTAGACCTTCTAGAGAAGATACTGTAAAGGTGTTTTGTTATGTGGCTGTGTAGAAACGAAAAAGCTTTCCAGGTAGCTAGGATGAACTGAGCATACTCAGACCAATGTGCAGCTTGTCATGCTTTTCATATTCCCACCTACCAGAGCTAAAAATATGAGTCTTCTATAAAACAGAGAAAAAAATTACAAAAAAGGGGTTCTGGTACTGTGCCATGCAAAGTCTCACACGAATGTGAGAGCAAAATGACATTCGCAATGAAATGGAAAAACTCTATCAGCCAACAGAGCTGGTATGACCTCAGTGCTCTCACACTTGGGAGGCACACTGTTGGCGATGAGTCAGGCTTTTAACTGGTTGCCATGACTACCTGGCCAGACACAAAGATCACCTCTGTGTACGACTGGTTCGAGCCTGCTTTGGCGACACAGGCAGCCCTTATATGCGGTATAAAAGCTCCAGAGATCCCTGGGCTAGTTAAATATTACTTCAGCCCATCCACTCTGCCATCCCATTGGACCCACCAACAAGCCTCAATGAGCAGAAACACAGCACTTCTGGAACAAGGGCTCCAGTTTATGGATGCTTATTCCATTCTGGTTACAAATGTATTTCCAGAAGAAATGAATGATAAAAGCCAAACGAAATACAATTTATGAGTAGAACTGTTTACTGGTTTGGTCTGCTACAACAAACAAACAAATACAGAAAAATACAAAGTTCATATCTACAAAGATAATAGTTTCTGGTACAGGACTGGTCCGGGTCTTGTTCACATCTGGCACATTATTAGCTGGAAGCAGTGTTTTGTTTAGGTGCTGCCCTGAGTGCTGATGCGAGTCTTAGCTTTAACAGAGTTAGCTGAAATGATGTTAAAGTCCTTCTGCCCACTGACCTTTTTCTTCTCTTTGTTGTTTTCTCCATTACTAATGGTGCACACAGATGGGCTTTGCTTTGTGTCTTGGCACAAGGAGGCAGATCAGATAGAGGACTTAACCTGGCTTCCACCTTTCCTCATAATGTCTAATGTGGATTTAATAGACCCAGTCAGGAAAGGGCCAGTTCTCTCACCTGCTCTGTTTCAGTTTAGGGGCTGGATGTTCCTACTTTCGCATTTCCTACACCAAAAAGGTCATAATGGGCCATCATATTTTTACAACACATCTTGGAGCTGCCTTTAGTTTTGGTCATTGTTGGATTGTCTAACCTGGGAAAGAGTTTCACTCTAAAGGCTTTGTCCATTTTTTTGAGGTAGACCTGCCTTATTTGTTTGTCATTTATTTCAAAGCTGTGTTTCAGTGAAGCCATTTTGTAATATTTGTCTACTTCCTCATGCAGGGTACTACACTTGTGTAGAGGTTATCTTCACCCTAAGGCGACAAGTCGGTTTCTACATGATGGGTGTTTACGCCCCCACGCTGCTCATCGTAGTCCTCTCCTGGCTGTCCTTCTGGATCAACCCTGATGCGAGTGCCGCCAGGGTCCCCTTGGGTATGGATTATTTCATCAATGCCACCATCTTCCACTGATGTTTACCAGTACACAAAGTCTGGAACAATTTCTTGTGCTCTTTCATCCAGTGTCAAGTGGACATTAGTTCAAAAAGAGGGCTGGGTGAGAGTGTGTTTGTTATTGAGGTAATTAGGTGTTAAAACTCCCGTCTAAAAGGATTTCTGCTTTAAAAAAAAAAAAAAGAAAAAGCCACGGGTCATATTTGTAGGCGCAGAATAGAAACCACTCTAAAGGATTGGATGTTTGTAAGGATCACTGACACTGTAGCTCCAATCATGTCTATTATGCCACAATCAATCACTCTGACACCATGAAGGACTTTATCTACCAAGCATGGTGCCATGTCCACTGCTTCTGTGTGTGCGATAAATCACTGAATATAGCTCTAATTGACAGATGGGACCCACTGCAGAGGTGCAACTTATCTGGTGCATTTAAACCCATGTTTTGTTGCAATAACTGCATTTTTTTGCAGGTTGCTCCATAGAAAAGTTAGATTTAAAACTCAGGTAATTGGTTTAATTTTTAATACTGTTAATAGATCTATCAAGTCACACAGCCAAATCATATCTATATTTCTAAAATACAAAATGTTACCTTACAGGGGCCATTTTTCTCCATTACACTGTGATATGATGTCACTTCAGTCTTCCATTGCCATACCAACATAACATTTGGTACATTTCAAGGAAAATCCTTAATTACTGCGGGCAACAAGGTGTTGAAGAGACATTGAGAACTCAGGAGACATTGAGCTGGTCAACAAGGCACACCTGATCCCTATTAGCCCAAGTAATGAAGGGTGTGCTGAAGCACAAGAAGAGCAGCACAGTTTCCCCAAACCAGAAAAGCACACGATGCGTCTCGCCTGCAGAAGGTCGAGCAACATTATTAGAGTGTTAGCCTGAGTGTCGAGGGTGATATAATAATGGTCCAGTGCTGCTGTGCTTCATCTATGTTGTGTCTCTGTTTGTGCTCCGAATAAATCACAGGTAACAACAAGATGAGAAAATTCTAGTGAGCCCCAGTTTCGGCTCTTTGGAAAGGGGACAGAAAATCTCAAACTAGGTTCACAGTGGAAGACAGACTTTATTAAGCAATGACCTCATGGCTCTCATAAGTTTCCCGACCTAAGCACTCTTCTCATCACTCATCACTAAATAAAATATTGGATGTCCTCAAAATATGTGATAATACGACACCTCAGCATTAAATAAAACCAAATTCTCACATAATGAATGATCACAGTTGAGAGATGAAGTGCATATATGCTCTATTTGGATCAATCCCCTCCTTTCTAATTGCTGAATTAAAGTCGTAATTTAGTTTTCAGTTCATGCAAGGTACATATGCAGTTTATAATGGCAGGTTGCAACCCAAAATCTGTAGAAATTGTTAAAACTAAAGGGGTTTTTGATTTCACACAGAAGTAAGTGGTGAAATCATTTTTTCAGTTGTAGCCTGGTGGCATTATTTACAAAGTCCATCTCCAGTTCATTTCCCAAGTTGATGTTGAAGTCCTGAATGCAAAGCTGTAAAGTACCATCTACTGTAAGTAATCAGCAGTTTGCCAAATATGGTAAAGGTTGTAGCTTGCGTTACAGAGGACTACCTGTTTAAAATGTTCCTTTTCACTTTTCTTGTCTTGTTAGTCATTGAACTATGAAGAGGAAGCCACCACCCTCCAAACCTTACCTACAAGGATCTCATTAACCTCTCTGGCTTGTTGATGTCTAGTGAATGATCAATTATTTGCACAGCATATTAATCAAGTATATATATAACAATCAAGTATTTCAGATCCTTCAGTCCATCCTAGCAAGTAATTGGCGACTATAGTGTGTAGAAAACTGCCCAGTGGGACATCATATTTCATGGAAATGAATAAGAATTAGTGGCCATGGCATCTTAATATGCTCGTTTTTGCTTGATACATATTCATGTATTTTCTACAAGGAGGCTCTTCTTGTGCTTGCTAGAAAAAGGTCCATTTCCTTTCATATTGTTTTCCTCCTCCTCCATAATTCACCTCATGTGTAATATGTCAGTGTCACTACAGTATCACACTGGAACCTATATGTGTGTGTGTGTGTGTGTGTGTGTGTGTGTATACAGGGCTGCATGGAAAAGATAATTCATTGTTATCCTTCTTCAGTCCTCCACTACCTCCTCTTCTCCATCCTCCCTCCAGTTCTTTATCACCACTTCCATTCCATCATCACTCCAACTCCTGGCAGCCTCATCTGACTTCTCTCTAAATGGGATCAGTCCAGGTCAGTCAGCACCCAGGTGTGAGACCACTCGCATTTATTGTGTTACGTTCTGTGTGTGTGTGTCTGTGTGTGTGTGTAACATTCATGCACGTTTGTGTATCAGTGTGCATGTGCAGATATCCGTTCATGTATTCATTCAACTGATAATGTGTGTTTTTTGTACACTCAGTATGTTTTTTTCTCAGTAAAACAGTACAAATTAGTTTACCATTACATAATAGAAATATTTAGCACAGGATGTGAAAGAGATTAGAAATCCTGAACGCTCTGTGACCCTTTCCTTGATGAGTGACCATAATGAAGCCTGGAAGCGAAACCCATTGGTCATTTATATGGGTTTATTGTCTCTCTGAAGCAGCATTACTGCAAGAAAAAGAAGTGTGAAGCCCTTCATTGGTTGTTAGAATACTCTCATAAGAGTTGCTGTAATTATTTCTGCTGTAGCCTGAAAGAGCTGCTGATGTGAAGGGGAAATCTCTAACCTGTAATCCTGTTGGGTATCTGAGATAAAAACAATTTAAAATTACTCTCTCATTAGAGGCTGTCTGAGCTCACGGAGATGTCCTAATAAAAGATCTAAATGAAGAGTCATGAAGCCTAATTCCAGTTATGTTCTCAGAAACCCTTTGTGGATGTGAGAATTTTGTTCCAACCTTTTGCAGATTGGGAGAATAACTCATTCTGTTTTTGTTTTTTTTTTTGTTTTGCTTTTTTTTGCATTGAACTGAACATGTATCAGTTTTGTTACCCTCAGCAGTAGTTTGATTAAATGCATTTCAGTGGAAACAAACATCTCGACTATACAAGGACTGTCATGCAAATGAATCGTAGTTGGACTTAAATAATCCTCAAATCTTTGTTGGAACAGACCAAAATGCTCCCGTAGCACCAAATATAAAAACTGTGTAGTTTCAAAAATGGACATGACATGTCTCTTCATATTTGTTTTGCACTGGTGATCCTTTGATCAGATACAGTTTTTACATAATTAAAAATGCTTAATTTGGGTAAAAATATTACATGGCTGCTTATGTTAATTAAAAAAGGATTACATTTGATAAAATTCCTTTATTTTAGGTATTTGCTTTGTATTGACAAAAGAATTGTAGCAGCAGCAGCAATACTTGACTGAGGTTGTACTATCCAACATTGGATTCTAGAAGAACCATTTTGCCTTTTGTTGCCTGTTGTAACACTCTGTTGTGACACTGTTGCTGTGTAGAATACGTACTTTCTCCTCTGCAATGGACGTTAGTTGATTAGTCCTTCAGTATCACCAGGGACACATTAACAACACACCACTAAAAGAATGTGGCTACATGCAGGCCTCTCAGGGTGGAGTCATCGATGAAAACCTCAGTGCATCCTCCAGTGCGTCTTGGGTGCATTCACACTCCCCTTGTGGTTCAACTGAGACAAATGTTCATTCCTGGTCTTTCTCTCATTTTGATGACTGACAAGGTTACTTGTGCTCCCTCCCTCTCTATTCAGGCATCCTCTCGGTGCTCTCTTTGTCTTCCGAGTGCACCTCCTTGGCTTCAGAGCTGCCCAAAGTGTCCTACGTCAAGGCCATCGACATCTGGCTCATTGCTTGCCTGCTGTTTGGTTTCGCCTCGCTGGTGGAGTACGCTGTGGTTCAAGTGATGCTCAACAGCCCAAAGCGCATAGAGGCGGAGAAAGCCAAGATGGCATCCAAGGAGAAAGCTGCGGGAAAGAGCCCCGCTGCCAGGAACAACACGGTCAACGGGACCGGAGGGACGCCGCTTCATGTCAGCACCTTACACGTCAGTGAATCTAGCTTGATACCTTCCGTGAGTGTATCTGTTTGTCACCATTAATGTATTGCATGATTTAACATACATCAGACCAGAATGCGCAGACGCATTTTGTACGCATCCTCAAGATTATCAGCAGTTTTAGTTCCAGTCATTGATCTTTGTTGTCATACTCCTCTCCCAGAAAAATGCCAAAAAAATCTAATGTTTCTAAAGAAAAGAAGATATTAAACTTTCTCTTCTGTATCAGGTCATCCTCCTTATTGTTGTGTGAATCTTTACAATAGTTATACTGAATTGCAGCTAAAGCAGCATGAATGAGTGCAACTAGCAAACAGTGGACATGTGGTGTAGTCAACAGCTATCTGACCCCATGAAAACTAGCAGTGTTCATGCTGTATGGTTTGATAACTGCTTCACCCATCAGGATAAGATCAGGGATAGTTAATGCCACGTGTGACTTAACTTCAGATCCATTTTGCCTTGTGGAAGCTGATCTTGTGCGATCGATAACAATCATAAGCGTAACAAAAGCATAAATGTAGTCCCCTTGGATATTGATCCTCCAATTAATTGTTGAAACATTTCAAAGATGGTGCATTTTTGTTGTTGTGAGCATATGCTGTATGCCTGTGTGTCCACGTATGATTCTATATAAACCACTCATCCACAGCAACACAGTCGAATGCCAAAATAGAAACTCCAGATCAAACGTCCCCTGGTAGTTTTGTAACTCTGAAGCACTGAGATCCAATCTACATGCAAAACAGGGACATCAAGTCATTAAAAACTGGCTTTGTCTTTAACACGCAAATACACACAGCTCAGTCAGGACTCAAGTCCCACACTTGCATGCACGCCATCAGGCAAACAGGATGTTGTATGGGCCTTCCAATTGTATGCCTAATTGAAATTAATTTACCTCTGAATCTATGTTAGTCCGAACCACATTTGGTTTGTGAGGATTACATTATTCCACTGAGGTTTAATGGGTTTTCTTGTCAAAACCAAATCAAAATAATGAAGCTTTAATGAGCTTAATGACTTCAGTGAGTAAGCATCCATAGACTGATTAGATCCTGTTCACCCTGCAGGCCTTCAGGGAAGTCGATGAAAGGGATTTTTTGGATGACATTAAACCAAATCCGTCTGCAGATTGTTTTGTATAAGCACAGGTTGTGATAGCATGTAGAGGGTGTAGGGGGGTTACAAGACCCCAGATGAGAGAACAACCATATTAGGCAACATTGAGGGGTACAAAGTAAATCTAATTTTGGCTCCAAAGCTTTATTTTTCCTCTTAAAATAGCAGTAGTTTTGATTTATCAGCAGAGTTCTGTCCAAGCTTCAGGATCAAACAGCTCTTTTACTGTGTCTTCAAAGTGTAGTCTGTTTTCAATCGAGTCCAACCATATTAAACAGCCTCATTTGAATGTTGCTCTCGGTTCAGACAAAACCTACATGCAGCATGGATGTAACATCATAGTCACTGTATGTGTGCAGACCTCTTTGTTATGTGTCAAACAGTAGTCAGAAGAGCATTCGGTTATGTTTTTGCCAATGCTAGATAGTGGAAAAATTGCAGAGTCAGAAATGTTTCATGAGGATTTGTGTAGTTTAGAGGCAACAAACATATAGGAAGAACATAGATGTAAACCAGAGACAAACTGCTGGACAACATTTTGTAATAGAAGAGAAGAGTACACCTTTTCTTTCATGTTGAAATGCAGCTTCACTTGTCAAAGCACCAAATCTGTGTGTGTGTGTGTGTGTGTGTGTGTGTGTGTGTGTGTGTGTGTGTGTGTCTTTTTGTGTATGTGTGTCTAAAAATGCTCAGTCAGCAGAGCCTGTCGGTGCCATCTGTTGTGTTCTTATGCACACGTTGATGCATCTAGGTGTCTGTACATGCATGCAGTGGATTTACCTGTTGAAGAGACTGAGAGGCAGAAAGAGCAGACAACAGTAAATGGATGTGATGTGAATTCTTGAAATGAATGACGACACGTCTGTTCTGCTCTAAGATGGAGGATTGGTGCCGTTGAAACAGTAAAAAGAGTTTCACCTCATTTAACAATGCAGCACTCCTGTCTCAGAATTTGCATGCGCTAAGTGGAGCGGTTGATTAATTGATTTTCCGTTGTTTGTGCCATGTAATGTTTCTAGACAGGAGAAATTAGAGGTAATAGACGGAGGTTTATGCTCTCATATTGCCCTGACGACAACCTTGCAGTTGAAAAGACACTCAAAGAATGTTTACTTAGTCGGGTTTCAGAGCCAAAGTCACAAACAATTAGTAAATCAGCAAAGGCTAACACAAACAAACACAGGAAAAGGCAGGTGTGAAACAGGAAGGCAGGATCTGGTCCAAGATGTGGGACGCAAGGCTTCCAAGCACAATCACGAGAGAGAGAGAGAAAAGGAGCCACTACTGGGTGGAAAATAAAGCAATGAGAGGCAGGTGTGCAGGTGGATGTGGGGCTCAGGTGACGGGAGGTGATTGGAAAACACTGATGGCAGCTACTGAACAAGTGGAGAGTGACAGATTGTGCAATCAGAACTGAGGTTGGTGACAAGCAGGCATGAGAACAGAATGCGCAAAATGAGTTAATCTGAGGTCACAGATGTGTTCTGTCTGTTCTGTCCAACTTTATCTCACAAATGGTGGAAAAATGCGCCACTTCTCCTTCTGTTGTTTGAAATCTGCACCCGCCTTTGTTTAATTTGTACCATAGTCCTCCAGTAATCGACCACAACATTAAAACTACCCACACCTCCTGCCAAAAAGGCTCTGACCACTGTCACATAAATATGGGACCTCTATGGGTGTCTTGTTATGTCTAATCCTGGGACATCGGCAGTGGATCCCTTGGGTCTACTGGGTTGCTGGATGGGACATTCATGGATTAGGTTTGTATCAGTGAAAACTCTGTTGGTACAAAAATGTGATCTACCCCAGATTTTAACCACCTAAGCTCACTGGCTATTGATCTGAACCTGGACTAAAGTGGTCCAGATGCAAAAAAATACACTATAATCTCCACGTTTTTACAGTCTAACACAAAAAATAATGTTTTTCCATATCAAAAATTCTGTTTTATAGAGCCTTTATCTTTTGTCCGACAATCTATTCAAGATTTGACCCACCTAAGCCCACTGGTTTTTGATCCGAACCTGGTTCAATGTGGTCTGGATGAGAAAAAAAGACAGTGATATCTCCAATTTTTACCTTTTTTTTTTTTTTTTTTTTTTTTTTTGCATTTTCACAAATAGACAAACAGTTTTTTTACAAAGCAGAAACTGAAGGTTAAATCATCTTCAGTCGCTTGCAGACAGTCTAGTCCAGAATCTAGTTCATTCACTTTTACCTGTTAGCGGTTTTAATGTTGTGGCTGATTGGAGTATACAGTGCTGCATTTATAGGACAGACATTTGAAACTGGAGTGCGATTTGCAGGATTTAATAATCTTTGTAGTACCTGTAGAGTAATGTAAGCCTCTATGGACTGCAAAGTCTGTCTGTTGTTCAGTCAGCCAGTTTTAAACTACTTTGGTTCGGCTACTCTGCCTCGAGGGCTGCCAGCAGCACTTTCGGAGTATTCGTCGAACCTTATCTCAGCTCGTATGTTTCACATAAATAAATGTATTTTGGAATGACATAGCGCCGGATTGAATAACCTGTCTACTTTGTCTTCATGATTCTCTCTTGAACCCAGGTGGCCGAGACCCGCTGCAAGAAGGTGTGCACTTCTAAGTCAGACCTGCGGACCAATGACTTCAGCATTGTGGGATCGCTCCCACGGGACTTTGAACTGTCAAACTTTGACTGCTATGGGAAGCCCATCGACACTGGCTCGGCTCTCGGCAAATCCCAGGCTAAGAACAACAAGAAACCTCCTCCTCCCAAACCAGTCATTCCCTCTGCTGCCAAAAGAATCGACCTTTACGCCAGAGCCCTCTTTCCTTTCTCCTTCCTTTTCTTTAATGTGATTTACTGGTCCATATACTTGTGATTATTATCTTGAAATTATCTTCTATTAGTAACCCAACACTCTCATGAATTCTTTACTGATCAGAATTACATTCAAAGACTCCAAAGTGAACACTGAGAAATGTGTTTTCATATGAAACAATTACTGAGAAAAACATAAAATTACCACGTGTTATTATTACGATTATTATATTTCACTTCACACAAAAAAGGCAACTATTATCATTTATGTATTCAGAAATGATTACAATTAAATATTTCTTATCTTTCCAAAAAAAAAAGAATATATAGCATCTTGTTTTCAAATATATATTACTTATTAATAGTGGTACTTGAATGGCTAATACAGGATCGCAGATATAACTAATAATTGGCGTGTAAACATATCCACAAAGATTGATTGCTTAAGAATGGAGCTGAAAAGAGCTTTAGAAGAGCATTTGTAAATAGGTATTTGATTTTTCACCCCTCGCCCGGTGGGAGTGTGCTCGCAAGTTTAATGAGTTAAGATGCTTTCTTCAAGCTTCAATGCAAAGTGTAACATTGTAATTACCTTGCATGTTAAAAAAATATATATATATTGCATGTATATGAAGATAAAGTATAAATACATAGAAAATATTTATTAAATTTTATTATTCTTATGATTTGCTCTTGAGAAGATACGTGGATACGTGAAACACTCCTCTTCCTGTCCAGATGGTCATGTGACACTGCCACTCCTCCAGCCAATGTAACGTTTGACACTTTCCACCTGTAGCGTGTGTAAACGGGTCACCGGTGAACTGTGACCGTGTGTTTGTGAAATTTACAAACGAAAATAAACGATCAAATGCTGTTTCACCATTTGATGTGATTAAAGATAAACTCAAAGGTTTGAATTAAACCGTCCATCATTCGTGTTTTTTTTTTTTTTTTTTTTTTTTTTTTTTTAACAGTGAACACTAAGGAAGCAGCGCTGGGGGTTACCAGCTTGGTTGCATGTATCTGAACTGACTTACAATGGGACTAAAATTCACAGCATCTTCCGCTTTGCACTGTTCATGTGTATCCTGCACATCACACAACAGCTGTTTCTTCCACAGAGGCTTGACCTCTCCTAATCTGCCAAACCAGCCATCAATTATTCATGCAAACCTGCTTTGGAAAATGACCCCCGACTATCATTGCGAGACTCCTCATATGAAATCTGTCTCCGACTTTATGAAGCAAGATAGATGCCGACCTCATGTCATGACAATAGGGTCATATTAATGAAGTTTGAAGCCGTTTGAGCCAGGATTGCTCATGCAAAGCAGAGCGAAATTGTCATTGCTGTGACTCCTTTTTTTTTTCTTTCTGGTTAGCACAAAATGAGAAAACAAGACTTTTTTCCCTCTCTCTCTCTTGCTCTCTGTGGCTGCCATGGTTACAGACACGGGAAAGAATTTTTGTCTGTCACTACAAAAAACCAGCCTGTGACACAGAATTGGACTCAAACAGAGACTAGAATCAGGTGGAAAACAACCTCTTCATTCGTAGATGAGACATGAATCATCAAGAGAAGTACAGTTTTACACATTAGTAAAAACATATGCATCTGTGGTCAGTTTGACAGATCTGAAGACTCATTTCAGCTCCGAGTGAATCTCAAAAGAGAGAGATTTTGCATTGCAGTGCCCCCCAATGGCCACTTCCATATTTGTTTAATGTAATGAGGAGATAAAATGCCCTCCTGGGAGGAAAAACAGATGTAATGCCAGGTCCTGTGGACAGGATGGTAGTGGCTCTGCCAAGATAAGGAGGCAGATTTTTTTTTTTGCTGTAATACAGGTATAAGCACGAGGAATTTCCTCTGCTTTGTACAGAAACCACCATTTTAAGACATTTTTACTGATGATGGTACATTACATTAGTAATATCAAAAACATTTGGAAGATTTGTCTTTAAATCTTGCAACATTTTACATATAAAGCTATTAGATGAGTCTGTTGTCTGCAACAAATTATATAAAACATTACAATAATCCTATAATAGGTCGCCAGTGATGAAAGGCGACAATATAAAAGCGTTTAATGATTAAATTCATCGCATCAGGACAGTAGATGTATCAAAATGCAGGTGTGACTCTGACTATGTGTGTGTTTGTGTGTGCGTGTTGTGTATGCTCCACCCCTGCAACCCAGCACCCTGCTAGTAGCACAGTGCAGTAACCTATATCACACAGGGTGCTTTCTAATCCAACATGACCTCTCACCAGGCATCCACCCAAGCCACCAAGACAACCACCATGACAGTCAGGCAATGATTAGCGGGGGAACAGTGGGGGAGGAGAGGCAGCGAGGCTTATTGGAAGCTCGTTTACTGCAAGGAAGGCTTTCACACATCAGCGTTGGGTGTTTACAACCGCCTCCAAGCCCTCAGATAAAAGAAATACATTGTAAAAAATGATTTCCTTGTCAGGAAAATAGCATTTCTGCCTCAGCCCAACGTCATGATCTGCATTAAAATCAGAATCGGTCAAATTGTTCTGTCATAGAATCACTTTCATAGTTTTACTGGATAGTGATTAATGTTAAGCGCAGTAAGTACATGCTTTATGTACATTATGTGTGTTTCCTGCTTGTTTGTTTACTGTCACGTTTTCAGTCTTATGAAGGATTTTTTTAAGAACTACTTTTTGGCTCAAGCCTGAAACATAATAAGCTTCTTTTTTTTCCCCAAATGCCACAGCAAGTTTTCAGGTCAGCCACAATTTTCCAGAACGCTCACAGGCACCATGGCTGTATGGTGGAAGATTTTTGGCAGGGCTGTAAATGTGAAAGTCTAGAAGGTGTGGAGGATGCCATTTGCTGTCAGAGGTCAAAGTGGCCAAAAGCTCAGTTCCAGCCAGACTGAACCAATCTGTGAAACAGCCGTGAACGTGGGTCCTGTCATTAACGTTAGTTCTGCGCAAACCAGAGAAAAGATAGAGCGAAGAGGGACAGGGATGGAATGGTGAAGGTGAAATACAATCAAATCAGAAAAGCCCGATAGTGGAGGAAATAGAGCGGAGGGGATGGAAAAAATTAAAAGAATGGAAATTAAATGAGCATAAAATAGGCTAGACAATGCAATCGACGCAGGTTCCTTAATTATAATCAGATTTTCAATCCTGAACCATGTTATTATTTTTAAGTATCCATTGTTGCTGTTGCGTTTACATATCAGTTATGAAACTGGTATTTTAAATTGATATGCATCATAAAACAATTTCTGTTCAGATGGAAACATGGAAACCATCAAGCAGCAAGAGTTTCACGAGGATATATCATTAGTAAGAGACAAAATGAAACAAAAACACACCCAGGACATAAAATACTCATCTCAGACTGCTGGAAACCTCATCCATTTACCTCATTCATCCTGAGACAGATTACTTTGTTTTCAAGAACCATGTTCTTTCTCTAACTTTTGTTGTTGTTTATTTATCTTTCAGAGGAACAATGCACTTAAAAATAAAGATCCCTGTATGTGTGACAACCCAGACAAAAGACATATTTCCAACTGCTATCCTTTGGCCGGATATTAACAGAGTCAGTTAAAGAATGCTGCTAATACATTGTACTGTGTTTTAACATATATTTTCTATTAATTTTTTAAAATTTATCCACAATTCTCTCATCTTTCTAAATGCCTAACCGTCCAGCTCTTCTTCATGTTACACATTTTCACACCAGGAAGCCTAGTTTGAGGGCAAAAATGATTTAAAAAAATGTCGTAACTCTATGCTATTTTTAAAAGAGCTGTGACTCACAGCTAAAATAAAAACCTTTGATTATTTTCCCTTAATAACATCCTTTAAAGCTAATACTTTGATACAACCCATATATACAAGGACTGAGTGGGTTTTTACATTATTACTTTGGAGCCTCTCATTTAATCCAAGGCTGCAACTGTGTTTTAGAGGTCAAATATAAAAGCAGCTCAGCGCACAACTGTATAGATTGAAAGCTATTGACGCAAGCTGATGCAGCCAAAGTGTCCAGTCTCAGCACTCTTCCTGACCTTGGGACCGATCCCTGCAGGTTTAACTCCCCAAAACTGTTCTAATGGCAGGATATGCTTGGCTTAGCAACTTCTGTGCGTCTAAAGGCCTCGTTCTGTATTCGCATCACCTCCTTACTGTAAGCTCAAACAGCACTCCAGTCACTGTCACGTCAGCAGCCGCTGTAAGTCGCAGAGACGCTGCTGCTGATTTCTATTTTTCTGATCAACTGAGACAACACAGAGAAGTGTGAATAATTAGTGTTGTTTTCATGCTGCATTTGTTCTGTTTTTACATGCCAGTCATAGCTTCCAGGTGCAATTCTTAGAGTTAGTCGTAAGTAAGGGAATACTGTGAGATGATTTTTAGTACAAATAAAAATAAATCCTGTAAACATGGCTGATGATCATGTTTGACATCCATCTATTATCCATACACCACTTAATCCTCATTGGGGTCACAGGGGGGCTGGAGTCTGTCCCAGCTGACTTAGGGTGAAGGCAGAGGACATCCTGGACAGGTTGCCAGTCTATCACAGGGCTACATATAGAGAAAAACAAGCACACTCATATCTACGGAAAATTTAGCATTATCAATTAACCTCATCATATTTTTGGACTGTCTTTATTATTTATTTGGTCTTTATTGCCAAGTGAGCACACACAAGACATTTGACTTGGTACATGGAGAGCAGTGCCTAGCAACAACAAAGTAATGGCAGCAGTGGGATTCGAACCCACGCCCTCAAAGAGACTGGAGCCTTAATCCAGTGCCTTAGACCGCTCGGCCACACTACCACGGACAAACCCATGCTGCACAGGAAGAACATGCAAAGTCCACATAGAAATATCCCAGGCACAGTCCAGGACACAAACCGGGGATGTTCTAGCTGCAAAGCAACAGCGCTAACCACCAAGCCACAGTGCAGCCCCATGTTCCTGACATTCCTCATCTTTGTTCTGCTCGTCTTTGCTGGCTGCCCTGGCTATAGCTGACATAATCTACTGCATCTGTTGCATACAATCTACTGCATCCCGCTTGCAGCTCAACTGAATAACAGTATCATGCACTTGGCATCAGTGTTTCCACAAGATAATAAAAATATTTCCCATATAAAGAAGTATTGGACATGGTGGCTTCAATCAAATTACCACGCAATTATTTAATAGATTGAAATGAACATTACACAAAAAAAAAAACTAGGCAGTAATGCACACATTTTTGAATTGCTAGAACCTTGCATGCACTCTTTCTTGTGATATATTTCAAATCTTACAGTGTGCTGCCCAGTTGTGGTCTTGGAACACTTCCTCTGTCTGTTGGCGTTTAATTTTTCACACTGCACAAGGTAGCCCGGGGGCGGCACACTGGGTTGGTGGTGGAGACTGTCGCTTCATGATTTTAAACCCAGGTCTTCTCAATAGAAATGTGATTTAGCTGGCTGGGAGACTTTCTCTCATATTTATGAATCTGACAGCACTGTGTTTGAGTGCAGGCATGTCTGAACTATCTCCCTTGATTCTTGCTTAGTGCAAGCTGGAACAGTCTGCAGCCATCTGGAAGAAAATTAAGACAGAAAGAAAAACCAGTGGCACACACAGCTGCACATTCATAAGAATAGTTTCTAAGTCATGAAAACTGATTATAGAACCTTCAAATTCATGCTGCTCCGAAGCGTCTTTTGGCCTTTTATTATCTTGCGTATTTACCCAAGCGGATTCACCCAATTTCTATTTAATATTTGGTTAAAAATGTAGGATTGCAAGTCTCTTGAGATTCTCCACAAACCCATTTTTAAAGGTCAGTCTAAACGTGGAAGATAATTTCAAATGTGGAATAAAACAATATGTACAGAAGAAAGCACACCCAGATAACCGATGGTGGAGAAACACCTATAGAAAACAATTAAAGGTAAATATTCTGCTGCTGAAAGGTCACGTGTCAGATCCCTGCAGCCAGTTTGTCCATCACCAGCTAGGTGTCTACCTGAAGTGGCCATGAGTGAGACATTAAAATGCTAACCATTGTAAACCTCTCTAGATAAAAGCTTCCACTAAATGCCAGGAATGTAAATACTCTCCAGGAAGCAGTTGCACAGGATTTCTGGGACAAACAAACCTGAGTGGTTAAATATTTCTCAAAAGGTCATTGAATTGTTTTTTTTTTTTTTTTTTTTTTTTTTTTTTTAAACCAGCTTTTTGCTTTACAAGCCTTACAGTGTTGGGTTTTTACAAAATATTTTCATTTAGCATAAAATTCTCACCTCACTCTTGTGGCTTATTTGTGTAAATTGACACAAAGGTAAACACTCTTAAACAGCCAGTGTGGTCATGATGTGATTATGAGCTACTCTCATTCCAGCCCTTAAAACTCATTAGGACCCTTTGCAGCATTGTCACAGTTAAACTATTGCACAGGTTGTAAATTCAGTACACTGCGAAATGTGCTGTAAGATAATCAAACTGAAATTGCATTTCGGTCGAGCGGCAGCAGAGTGAATCCATGCATGGCAGAACCTCCAGACAAGGTCAAACTGATGAACATATGTGAGCCTGTGTAACACTAGGAGTTGAGTGTGCAATTTATTTTGCCAGCAAGAGGATTTCTACTTAACCAGAGTTAGTTACATAATTATACATTTTTTCTAGGTTCCTTTTTAATGTTCAGGTTACTCCTCATACATACCCTGTAATAATTAAATCACTACTGATTCCATCACTATCTTGTTCTCAGTATCTACATACATGTAGTGGTACATATTGAAATGATACTTTGTTATTCGCACCATAACACTGACTGCAACAGAAAATGTGCATTTCTCATATATTTATTGTCTGAAACTTTAAAGTATTCTTCATATATGCTGAACTGCAGTGTTTTCTGTTGACAAATATTGACAAATATGTATCATTTTTACATGTTTTTTGTATAAAGTTACATAGTTTGTAGACCATATACCTGTAAAATGAAGTCACCTATGGTTTGGGGTTATGCTTTTAAGCCATTACTTTTAATAAAGAGGTCATATAATTTACATGAGAGGGTTAGGGTTAGGGATAGATTTGAAATTTTGATTGGAAAATGGAGTAATATTTGAATTAAAATATGATTTTAATTGGTAAAAGTCATGCTAGCTGACTAGCTGCCATAAGGATAATTTAACTGCAGTGCTAGTGAGGCTCTGCCTCTTAATCAGCACCTAATAAAATAATTTTTATCTCCAAAAAACAATCCTCAGATTATTTTTGAAAAATGAATCAAAAATGATGGACACAACAGGCTAAATTCAGGATTACAGTCTAATTTCTACTCCAGCTACAACCTACTAAACTTCTTGTAGCTGTGCACACACTGCTTTTTGTCTGTGTATGATGAACTAATTCAAGTATTTCAGGTGCTTTTATTTATTTTAGCTATGTTTCAAAATAAAGTGGTTGAGATGAGCTTGTTTACCTTTGACTTGGTTACAGCCTTTCTTTTATGGCTGCATCACATCTGACAGCGTAGCATTGCTCTCAGATTTTAGAGGGTCATTTAGTGAAAACATTATCATAATCAATTGAAATGATGGGCAAAATGAAAAAAGGTGTGATATATTGCCGTAAGTGTTCTCGTGGTACTAAAGCGTCTCTCCATAGGAGCCAGTGTTACATGTGATGTGCTGTCCGTGGTGCTGAAATCTGACAAACTGTTGCTTCTAGCTGCCAGCACCCTCAGCTCCCACTCACTCTCAGCCTCATTAGTTTGCTCCCAGACTGCTATCTCACACCGCCAATGATTAATATACATCTGTCGGTGCAGCCTGAGATATGCATATCATAAAATCAGGGGACAGGATTGCCACTTATTTCCTGCTGGCTGTGAGGCAAGCTCTCCTCCATTTAACCCTATTCATAATGGCAGCCAGGACCAGGCACATATTTGCATTGCATTTGTATGCAGAGGGTGGAAATAAGCACTAGATCAAAGTTAAAGAGGAGATTCATTTGATGGTTTTTCCTGGAGGGCATGAGTGATGGTCTCCAGCTGATGCACTTGATGAGTTTTCTCAGTAAGAAATGTGGAGGAGGCTTGCTTCTCAAGCCACCAAGAAAACACTGAAGGGTTTTTTTCCTTGTCATTTATACAAAACAATCTTGTAAATATTGTAAATGTGTTCAGTCATTTGCCATTGCATGTTTTTCTCACATAGCAGAAACTTAAATTAAATGAAATAAATACATTGAAATGAAATGCAGACTCTTCAAATTGGTTTGCAGCACAAGGAATCACCTATTATTATTACTATTATTATTACTATTATTATTACTATTATTATTATTATTATTATTATTATTATTATTATTATTATTATTATTGTTATTATTGTTATTATTATTATCATTATTATTATTATTATTAATGGATTAAGAATAAAATGGTAAGTGCTTCTGTATCACAAATGTCTTCAAGTGTCAAATACACTGTTGGAAGAATGTTTTTTACACAATATTCTCCACTGAGTGCACACTAAAGACACATATATGCTGTTTCAAGATCAAAGGTTTAATTCCAAAACCCACTTGAGCTCTTGAATCAGTCTTAAGAGAGTATTTTTTCCTTCCTGATCACTCAAAATTGAACACAGATTGATTGATTAACCAGTCAACGGGAAGTCAATCAAGAGTTTTGATCATCATTTCACTGGTTCACTCATTTTTCATGCAAACATGACACAAAAACTTCAGTAAAACTTCTCCATTTGCTGCTTTTATCACTAAAAATTTACTATCTTTTGGGTTGTGGTTCATGTTGTTTGAACTTTGTATGGGGCCATCAATTAAATACATGAAATGTGAAGCAATCAGTTCATATGCAGTCAAGGGTTGAGGACTCTGGACACTAGAAGTCTGGTATTGTGTTGCTGAAGTGCAAAATGGTATACAAGAATCTACTCCTTGTAAGTGTTATTATTGGAACACTGACTTAAGGGACTCAAATAAGGAAAGAATGTCCATTTTTGTGAACAAAAGCTCTACAATATAACTTTTTTGTGACAAGAAACCTTTGGAAAATGGTTCTCCAAAAAATGAAGGTTGAAATAATGACACTAGGATGTTCTGAAACAACAACATCCAGGGGTTTCATGCCTTATAGCTTGTAAAAACAAAGCACATACTCTATCCCTTAGACTACAGCATTCATTCAGGGCGCGCTCTTGCCACCAACTGGATGACTCTCGGCTCTTTTCGTCTCTGTCCGCCTTCTCATTAACATTCCTCACTTGTGGGTGTGATGCTGAGAAGATCTCCGGCGCGCCGAGCGGAGACGCGCAGTGTCCCTGTGCGTTCAGAGGAGGAATCAGCTGCCGGCCGGAGAGGAGCGACGAGGAGGAGCGGAGGAAGAGACAGCAGAGCTACAAGACAAGCGACCATTCCTTCACTGCCTGTCCTTTCACTGCTACGGCCACCTGCAGAAAACGGTCCTTTACTGCAGATCTTTTTTTTTTCTCCGTAAGATCGAAGGTCCCCAATATGAGTCGGATCTAACACCTCTGGAGAGAAAGCGGAATAGCAGACTCCCCTGGTGGATGTGGACACCTAAACTGTGGACATGGAAAAGATACTGAATTTATCCGTTTCAGTTCTCCTGGTTTTATGGGGATGCGCTCTTGGAGGCTCACCCAGTGTGCAGATTGGTAAGTAGCTTTCAGTTTAAACGAAAAAGGCGAATTAGCCGGAAAGACTTCTGTGCGTAAAAACCTGAGAATCTGCGTAAAAATGTGTGTTTCCATTTCGATTTTTTTCCAAGTGTAATTGATATCTTGCGTTGATTTCAGGGGGACTTTTTCCAAGGGGCGCAGATCAAGAGTACAGCGCATTTCGGATAGGAATGGTTCAGTTTGGCACCTCGGAATTCAGACTGACGCCTCACATTGACAATCTGGAAGTGGCGAACAGCTTTGCTGTTACCAATTGCTGTAAGTCACAAACATATTTCCAGTCCTTTTTTTCTCAAGAAATAGCTTTCTTGTGAGCTCCCACGTCATTCACGATCGCTTTTCCCACGTTTTTTGCTTTGTTGACCACACGAGTTTGGATAAAAATGTATCAGCTGTTAGGATGGAGATGATCTGAGCTGACTAATCTACATTCTGTCAGCAAACAGATCGAGACTGTGAGCTGCTAGTTGAGGATGGACGAGCATCGTGTAGGCAGGGGAAAGTTGGTTTCCACAGTAACAGTCAGTCACATCCATCCCATTTTCATTCCTTCAGATTCGCAGATCAAACAGACTACACTGCAAAATATCGATCCCGGTACTTCTTTTCATCCGTCTCTCTTTAAAACCCAATGATTTTTTTCCTAAAGTAACTCATTGTGCCTGATTTCAGCCAACACCTCTATAATTAAACGTCGCTTTAAAGGCCACCAGTAAGCAAATACATTCAACCTATGTCGCCACATTAACTGAGCTGTATGACTTGCTGAGATTGTGATCTTTTTCAGTGTGCAGACTACCCATGTCACATCTTTTTTGAGCTGTGGAGGAGCGATGTTCATCCATTGTTGGCTCCTCTAGAACAGCTTAGGCTCCTCACATTCAGACTGATCGTCACGCACACACGCTTTAACGTGGCTATGGAGGATTAACGCGATACCGTGAAGCACTGACAGCTGCTTGTGAACATTTTTTTTCTTCTCACGAAATCTGAATCACGACACTTCACACGTTCACCTCCAACATCACTCCGTTTTTCAACCAGACAGTTGATGTAAAACTGAGTGGATCGGATTTAATCGTGCGTTTCTCTCCTGGCATCTTTTGGAAACAGTCGCATCATGAGGCAAGAGAGGTTTCTAAGGTCGCTGTTTTTAATAGCCACTGTTCGTACATTTCATTAGGCGGTTGCCAAGCGACTGCGCCTCTCAACAGTCCCTTAAACATAAATCAAACGCTCCTGATTGGTGCGCGCATCGGTCCAATCGAATTCATTACCATATAAAAGCTTCCTGCTTGGAGATCCTCGATGCGTCCGACGGATCACAGGCACGAAACATGTTGATGTTCACATGGTGGGGAGTTTAGAATCTGTTTTCTTACTCTGGAATATTGTCCACATGTTTACTGATGAGTGCAATGTCTGCTCCACATGTATGGATCAGCTGTTTCTAAATGTATCTCACATATTTATCTATCCATCCGAGCCATATCCTACCATGTATACACACTGTACAAGTGTTTGGATATGTAGTGTTACATAAACAGGCTGCTGATTTGATTTTGACTTGAAAAACATTTGTAAAAAGTTATTTTTAAACACACAACCTGGTCATGAGATCAAACCTGGAGTGATTCTGGCCTGAATAACTAACTCATTTGGCTTTTTAACTCAGGTTTTTATATTACAATTGCACATACATTAGTCAGATTTTCAAAATAAAGCAAGCATGCCATACAACTGAAGCAGGACATCATTTTGATTTTCTTTCTTTGAGTTTATGGCACATGTGATTGCTGTCTGCATGCTTCTAGAAATGATGGTTTTTATGAGGAAAAAAAATCAATGCTCAGTGATTCTTTAAAGTGCTTCAAGCTAATATTTTGGTTAGGCAGAGTGTTTAATGTCTGTGTAAATAACCGAGTGGACCTCCTGTTTGACGGCTCACGCTAAGCAGTTGACTCTTGTGAAATTTCAGACCAGTGGGGTAACAAATGCTGAGCTTGCTTCACCTCCGCATCAGCAACAATGGCTTCAGTTCTGTTATTGTTGGTCTAACATTCAAGCAGCAAATTACTAAGACCTGTATGCAGTTACCAGTGACCCTGAATGGTGAATGACTGGGCACAGAAAAGGAACAAATGAGTGGATGGATGCAGATTATGTGACGCTTAGCAAAGTAAATGACTGCCATGCTAAATATTGAAAAAGGCTGTTAATAGGCAGTAGGAGGATGGGTTTTTTTTGTGTTCCTTACACAGCCTCGGGGCTGAATGTGTGCTTACATCTGGTGGTTCCAAAATGTGTGTGTATGAACTGTGTCTACCTCCTGTATAATTGCCTTCTTGAGTGGGAGTTAGGACGGGTAAGATTGACTGGGGTGAGGTTAGGTGGGTGAGGGGGGCCTGCTTTATAAGCCAGTAGATGGCAGTCTGCCTCACAATCCACCTTCATCTGTAATTACAGCACATTAACGCCGGCACTTTGTCTTTTGCTAAAATGCACTTTGTGAAACGGCATGCAGGGGAGACTAAAGGGAGAAATATTGAAGTTGACCTGCCGCACTGAAAGCTAAAATATCACCGCAGGTTGTTATGAGTTTTCTGTCGAGCTACGGGACTAATCACACACTTCCAATTTGGAACAGAAAAGCACATTAGTCTTAAATAAATGGACAGAAATAAAGGAAAATGAGAAACTAAATAGAGTTTGATTATAGTGGACTATTGGACTCAAGAGACAGATATTCCTTCAAACTATTGCTTCCTAAAATAGGTATATCGTTACCAGCTATGGAAAAGGGCATCAAACTTTAAATGGCACAGAATGCAATTTTGCTTATTTATTTTTATTTTCACGAGACATTTTCTAACTTCTATCACATCTTATTAGTTATACTGCTGTGAAAAAAGTATAGTCTTTTAGTTCCTTGTGAGAAATGACTCAACATATGGCCTGGTACCTCCCAGACATATCACACTGGTTGTACTTGGCCTGTGCAGCAGCTTACTCCATCAATGCAGTGTGTCAGAGACAGTGGGAGGGAGGATGATACATCCCTCCATCAATAACAGTTCATCTGGACAGGCCTGCATCTGCTGCCAAGACCAGGGGAGTCGTTGTCAGTGTGTGTTTCTATGTGTGCGCAGATATGTTGGTGTGCTGTCCACCCGGAGCGATAAATTAGAAAGAATCCCATTTAAACTTCCTAGATTACAGCCCCTTCTGAGGCCTCATATCACTAACACACCCTAAGAAATAATATATATATATATATATATATAGACCCGTGTTCCTGTTAGTGGCTGATGCTGTGTTTTTCCAACTTTAAGATGAAGTGTGCTTTATTTTGCTAGGCATATAGCAGTTAGGGAGGCCTAATAAAGGTGATACATCAAGGTGATCTCGTATCCATCACAAGGAGTAGAGAGAACTCAAAATGTCCTCTGTGCAGTATAGCGAAGTTATAATGCTATAAATCATTAAAAAAAAAGAAGAAAAAAAAGAAAGCTGAAGTTCTTGAATTATTTATTTTATTAAAAAATTAAAAGCCTGGAACGAATATGTACAACATCTGTGCCTACAGGTGATTCTACATACTATAAGTATTTTATTACTCTACATGTTAACCATTCTTATCCCCTATCTGTTTTGTGTAAACACAGCCTGCAGGTCAGCTCAAAAGTCCTTGATTTTCATTGGCTGCAGCTGTGTCACTGATGGCTTCTTGATTATGTCAGGGTTTGTTTATTCGGCAAATTTTGATACTGAACGCATAAAATAAAGTAATTTCATGAGATATATCACTAAATATTAAGCTGTTTATTTTCGTTAGGTCAAACACATTAAGTTTATGGATCTTCAGAAAGCCAAGAAATCCAGTGATGCTTTCTGTTTTTACAGTTTTGACTCTGCTAAATGTCCTAATTTTTAGGGATTTTTTAAACGATAGCATGCTTGTCAAACCTGCTGGCATATTTTGTGTTTCTGCAGGTTAAAGGGCTAAACTCAAAGGGACAACAAGTCACAGCATTTCAGTCTCTGCTTATTACTTCACTCTGGTTCTTTTGCTGTTTATTAATGTGTCTCTCTCATAAGTTGTCCAGATTGCATTAAAAATATAAAATGAAAATGTCATATTTACAGTAGGAAAGGTACAGGATCATGTAAGTTGTGTTATGATTTATTAATTTTTATCTTTTTTTGTATTGTTTTGAACAGTTGTATTTGTGGGATTGCCTTTTTTCATCTTTTCTTATGCCTACTATTGATTGCAGGCAGAGAAAAACATTGTATTTAGATTAGAGCAACTCTAAAACTCTAGTTAGAGCTTTAATGAGCTCACATATTTTAGCTGTTTAAACCACCCACAGGATACATTAGGTATTTAGTTTCAGTTCAGGGGATCTGGAAACAACTATTTTTTTTTTGGGTTGTGAGATATTTACCAAGGTTCAAAATAAGAAAAAAAAAAGAAAGAAAGAATTCTTCTCCACAAAAAGATAACTGTTCTTTCTCCTCTAATGAATACTTAGAGTTTACATCCCCAGGCCTCAAATTAGTATTCCAATTATTTAAATGAAACACTGTGAAAGGGGAAATCACTCTTCAGTTGAATTGCACACAATTTAAAGACATGCATCCTTTGATGAGGGGTCAAAACCAGACATTAACAGCAACACAAGTACAAACGGTTGGGAGCCCCACTAAAAACCTTAAATGAGCATTAAGCATGGATATCTAATTGTCTCTGGAGTGTAGTGCAGCTACAGTTTGCACCTTTGTCGTCTTTGAAATATCACATCTTCTATGACACGTTTTTGAGCCGGCGAGACACAAACCAAAGCATCATTCTGTCTTGAAAGTCATCCTGGGTAGCTTTGCAAACTGGAACTCACCGGTTCATGGTGATTAATGATAACAGCAGAAGCATATAGGGACATAGGAGCATAGGAGAACAGTTTTTCCCCTTTAATTCATCCATCGTCACACCTGTATGAATAACTAAACCAACAAGTATTCATGAAGGTCAACAGTAATGAAGTGTTTTAAATGCAGTTTAAGAGTCTGAAAACTCATAAATCTGTGAGCTCTACATCTTTTCTTAACCTACTGAGGCTTCACTGTGAAGCCACCCTGAGCATGAGACGACAAAAGTGGAAAGTATTGCTATATTTCATGATAAAGTACTCTCAAATTTGACCTCACCGGAATCATGTCTTAGCAGAATTAAATTGCGTAAGCATCCAACAAGTGCTAACCCAGTCGTCACCTAATAAAACTTCCAAGGTACGTTCCATGCAAGGTGGCTGAATCCATACCAAACAGGGTGCAGGAGTATTAAAACTAAAGGCACAATCACTCTCAAACAAGTCACATTAAATAATCACTCAGTTTCACCTAAACTTTTCTGAAGCCGCGAGGCATATTTCCATAAGCAAAACTAATTAAAACTACAACAAACTAATAGGGTTGCAAAATGTATTACTCAGGATATTGTTCATTATAAAGATCTGAATCATGGGGAAACCCTGATTTACTCTCTGCAGTTATTTTGAAACTAAATGCAGAGCTTCTTCATTCCATTCATCAGCAAGCTAACTGTTATAAAAAGAGCTTTGTTACATGTCAGGGTCAAATCATTCTGAACGCTGCTGCACAGCTGGTTTTGTATCAGCTGTTTTCCTCTGATAGTTTTGTCTCTTTTCTCTTTCTAGAGGACAGGTTTATTTTCTATTGCTAAAAAGTTCATATGAAGTCCCAGTCATCACCTTGAGGCAGTACATTTAGCGGTCTAAGGAGACCCATCTGCAGGAACAGACTGAACCATTGCCACCTTGCAGTGGGGAGATAGGGCTTTTAGAAGCTCTGGAATTGTTTAGGATACAAGAAATAGTCAGTTAAACACTATTTGTTTTTTTAAAGTATCGGCAAATATTGCAAAAATACAAAAACAGATGACAGAAATAATGTTTCAATACCAGGCAGAGCATTTCCCATCTAACTGAGTTCCACTATTCCTTTCACAAGGACACCTCTTCTCTGGAGACTTTTGGTTTGATACAATGATAAATGTTTACAGCACACTGTTCACATGGCTGCGTGTGTGTGTTTGCCTGTCAAATTAATCTTCATATATGGCTATAGCATGCTCTCATGCCTTTATTTCTGCGCTCTTTCAAAGCGAACCAATCTTCCTCCTCTGAGACCAACAGCGGAGTTTGAGGTCACTGACAGCCGGCCGGCGATTCAGCACTTCAAAGTTCATGTTTGTCATGGATGAATCACGTCATACTGTAATTTCATGCATCTAAATGCACACGGCAATTCAGGAGACACACACATTCAGAGACCTGGCTGGATGATCAAACGCCTATACCGACCGTATATGCGCTGCAGAGAATTGGTTATAGCCAATTTATTGTTCACACTTAATTAGGTGCATTCTCCTCCATTTCAGAGGGAGCTGTGAAATATTAAATAGGCCTGGGAGCTGGCCGGTCAGAAAATGAGGCTAAAAATTCTCTGTGGATCTTAGCTTGCCCTGAATACAGCCCCCAACCAAGCCCTTATCACTCTGTCCTCAAAAAACACAAGGCTGAGATATGATACGTTACAGTGTGATTCCAAGGGCTCAGCTGGAAGTCGCCTCCTGTCTTGTTTCTAGTGCCTTAGTTGTCTCCGTTTTGCAAGATAGGTGACTCAAAAAGTATTTTTGCTGGGAGCTGCGAAGGAAGCAAACTTTTTTGTTCTCAGTAACAATGGCTGGTACATCTCACAAATTATATTTGAAGCCAAAACATGACCTAATTGTGATTTATTCATTAGACAAACCAATAGGACAAAGCAAAACTTGTGTTTGTTTGCCTGCTAGCTTAAAGACAGCCAGTAGGGTTTAGTAGATCACTTTAAAGATATTTTTTATTCATTTCAAAGCGCCAACTCACAAAAACATATTATTAACTGGAATTAACACTGAACTCCAAGCAGAGTCTGGGCGATTTTTGTTTCTGTCACATTTCAAATCATGAGGGCTCATTTTCGCTTCAATGTGAAGTCCTGCATCTCTATAGAATTAGCAATACCATATTTGGAAGAAAAAAATATCTCCCGTGTAATATCACACAGTTATGCCAAAATCAGAAAAAGAAGAACAACAAAAAAAGCTAAATAATTTATTTTGCAGACCATCTAAAAACTAGAATTAACACGTACAACATTTTTCCAAGTGCCCACTCGTGTTACCAACCGGCTCTGTATATTATAGATATTTTGCCGCTTACATGTTTAGTTTGGTTCCATAAATATAGCATTCAGTTCAGCCGAAAAGTCCTCAAATTTTTTGTCACATGACAGTTGGTCACAGCTGATTCACCAACAGCTTCATGTTTGTACAGAGGAGAGCATCTTTTTTTTCAGATTGAATGATTTTTTTGAAGACGTAGAATAAAGTGGTTGTGACAAAAAGTCATTTTAAGTTTAGAGTGGACACTATACATCACATATGAGCAGTTAAAGGACCATCAGAAAGTTAAAAATCCAACATTTTTTATTGTTTTCAGTTTCCAACTCATATAAATGATGGAATGTTTGCCTTTATTTAGAGACATGTCGTTTAAATGCACATATTTTTGTGATTCAAGGGTTAAACTGCATTTTAATTTGAAAATCAAACACATACACAAAATATCCTTCAGACAAATTGAAAATTTGCCAGTCTTTTATAATCCTAACTCAAGGGAAACATATTTGCTGTTTTCCAGAACTTTCAACTGCATTTGACAACTTGTCAGAGAAGTAGTTGCTTTTTTTTTCAAACTGTCGTAAAGACACACATGAATGTTTGTGGAAGTTTTTTCTGTTTTTGGTTTTTGTGAGGTTGTTTTATCCAGTTTTCATCCCTTGTAGTCCCAGTGAAACAGCTGCTTCACCATAAACACCATTTTTCAGCACAGGACACAGACTTGAAACCTTCTGTTCTTGTGATTATCGAAATCAACTCGGATAAAGAAGGCAAAATGCAGGCATTGGATTGTTTTTCCGCCCAGCACTGAATAAGAGAGGGGTGATGCAATGGAGTCACCTAAGTGGCTTCCATTGCCAGATGGACACTTCCATCATTTAGCTGAGCAAGCAGGCACCTCTGGAAATTGATTTCCAAACAAACATCCAGCTTTTACCAAAGCATGAACTACGATCTGTGAATTCGTTCATCCATCCTCGTATCAATTAATTTATTCTTAACACAAGCACTCCATCTCTGCACCTGTGCCATGAAAGACACAGATTAAAAGATTGGCTCCACAGAGCACAGATTCTTATCCTGCAGAGACACAACCAGGGTTTTATCCTTGGCCCTGTATCTAGATGTCCCTTCCCATGCATGCAATCTGAAATATAAAAACTCATTCGTTCATCTGCAGCCTTTTATCAAGCCCTTACAGCTGTACGGTGACAACAGCATCAGTACCAATAACACCACTTACTCTCGTCTTTTCCGTTTGTGAACTATTTGGGTTTTGGAAGATATCTGTCACCATGACAGAGAGAGTTACTGTGATGTCAGAAGTTTGACGGTTGTATAAAATGATTGTATATCAGCTGTCTTTTGCTATGCAGAATTCATCACTGTTATGGTGGAGAGCATAATGTTACAACCATAAAGCTTTAGCTGAACGCCGACACAAATCAAGATTTTACAAGTACATGGTCTTTCTTTTAAATTCAGAAGCAGAAAATTCTGAACTAAAATATCAAGAAGCTGTATTTATGACATTTTATCATTTAGGCTTCAGGTAAGAAAATATTCAGCTAATGATTTCAAATCAAACAGACAATTTTCCTCAAAAATGTGAATAAAAGCAAACTATTCTGAATGAATATTAATTTAATTTGGACATTAATCTAATTTTTGTCATATTATGTTCATGTACAAGGAGGAATAACAGTTTTTACCTTTGTATGATTATTCTAAGAATTTTATTTTATTTTTTGAAGATATTTTTAAAAAAGATGAGATAAAATTTACTCGAATGCTTGGAAAAGAGATGAGATGGGATGAACCTTATTGCCCCGAAGGAAATTTGTCTTGGGCTAAAAGTGCAGCTGCACATACACAACAAATACATAACAAGCACAAACCAGTCATATATCACACACCTGTCAACAAAAGGTGATTCAAAGGGCAAGAACAACGTATTGCAGAGGATAGTATTGCACATGATCATGTGAGCGTACGACACAGGGTAAAATACAATAAAATGAATAAAATTTAAAATCAGATCATAAGAGCAGTGGAAATAAATACTAAATAAAATGTAATCTAAAAATCAAAGATAAGAAGATAAAAAGGATAAAAAGATAGAAGGTGTGTTAAAGAAATGCTTGAATAAATAAATCTAATTTATTTTTTGACATAGACATATACTACCAGTCAAAAGTTTGGACACACCTTCTCATTCGATGCTTTTTATTTGTCTTATTTTCTACATTGTAGATTTATACTGAAGATTGACACTTTTTTGTTTCCTACATAATTCCATATATATTCTTTTAGAGTTTTGGTATCTTCAGTATTAATCTACAATGTAGAAAATAAACAAGAAAAGCAACTGGAGAGCACAGTACTCCGCCAAGGCTGTTCAGTCCTTGAATGATTTCTGACAGCTGGAATATTGAAAAAATGATGTGGCAGTAATCACGGCACCATAGAAAGTGTCCATTTAAAATAGATGTACCCACAAACAAAATGACCTTGTGCTGAGCACTGGTGTGTGTTATGCATGTGTATGTTATGTACGGATATCGAATCTCGTGACCTAAATATGTAGCAGGTGGCGGGAATTGATGGGACTCGGAAACACCCCCACAATTTAATCAATTGCTCCTTGTATCATTTCCAAAGGATAAGTCTCGATAAGTCCACAGCCGTGGATTTGTAGTAGGATCAAAATCATGTGATCGACAGCAGGTAGCTGGCGTAGTGTTCACTTGTAGTCATAGTTAGTGACACCATGCTGCTATCTCGCAATGATACAGAAATCTTGAACAAATCCGTGGATCCAGATTATAAGCCGTATCACTGCCAAAACTGAATCAGTTGGTCCTTGTGTCATTTCTGACCTTCCCTGAAAATTTCACCCAAATCTGTTTGTCTGTTTATGAGTAATGTTGCTAACAGACAGACAAACAGACAGACAGACAAACTAACGCCAATCGCGAAATAACTCTGCTGAGGCTCCACCTCCTTGGCAGAGTAATAAAAACCACTGAATGAGATGGTGTGTAGTTATATGTTAACATGCTTACAGAGAGAACATCATGAAAAAGCAGAGTTAACATTCCACAAGCAATTTGAGAGACTGTTATAGGTCTATATAAAGCTGACATTCAAATATTTGTACGGTCAACGTGAAGTTCAATTAACTGTGAATGACTTGTATTTTCATTAATTCGGCGAATAACCTTTTCTGTTGAAGAGGGATGCTCATTAGAATGCACAGAGGAGAATCTGTCCTTCCCATCATCGTGGTGATTAAGATTTGATCCGGTTGCCTTGTCTGGTCTTACAGGGTGTTCTTGTCAAACTTATTAGGATTTGATGGTGTGTGTGTATGTGTGTGTGTGTGTGTGTGTGCCTATAGAGAGAGACAGACAGACAGAGAGAGGGACAAAAGGAGTGATAAAGAAATAAGAAATGATGAATGAAAATGACAGACCAGAGCCAGAATGTCTTTACAGTGTGATAAGCAAGAGAGCAGTGAGCAGACAGAAACGTCCCCGTGTCTCACTGAGCAAAACCTAAATGTAATGTAAATGCAAGAGGGACTTTCTTTAGGCAGACTGTGTCCTTTGAAAAGGGCAGAATGACTCAGGCTAAAGGTGGATAAGATCAGAGAGAGAAAAAAAGAAGTGTTGGAGATTCTGGTGGAGAGAAAGTGCGGTCGAGTCTGTGTAACCGCTTAACTAGGACCCTAAACACTTTACATCAAAAGCGATTTCAGCACATCCTCAGCTGCATTTGCAACACACAAAACAATTTAGGATTTTCAAACGATGAAGCGGAATTCATCCTCTGTCTCATCCTGAGCAAAGCTGACTTACAGTTCTTCTTACCTGCTCTTCAGGGCTGTCTCTTACCAGAGCTCACTTTGTCCACTTCATTTAAAGCTTTGATCAGTTTGAAACGTTTCCTTACATTATGAGCGGTGCTGTTAGGTGCCGTCTGTTTTGCAGACAGCGGCATTGTGCTCTTGTAACAACTTGTTCCCGGATGGTCTGACAGTTTATACAAAAGGTCTCATCTGGACCGAAGCCAACGTATCTCAGGAGCTGCGGGTTTGATTTTTCTACAATCGTGTAGAAATGTCTCTTTCTGCATCAAAGGGTGTAAACTGTGAAGCTGATATTACGCTGCCTCATATTACACACTCAAACATATTAAATACATGGATAAAGATGTCCTGTCTTTTGTAGGACTTTCAATATTCTTCAGAGACACTTCTAAGTCAATAATATCTTTTTAAATCGCTTTTCCAGTTTGAATCAGCATCATCTAACGCTGTTTTCTTCCCCCTAGAGCTCTTGCGGTGCCACATCATCCTTTAACACTGTTTTTTCTACAGCTCTGCAAATAATCAAAGTTAGCTCCCATACAACTCAAAGAAAAAATGTAAAACTGTGTTCTTCCTTTACAGCTCCTCCAGATCAGTCAACAAGCTATAACACTGTTCTCTTACAGCTCTTGTTATTTGTCTGTTATTGCAGTCAATAACGTTTATTGACTGCAATAACAGAAATGCCTGTACATATGTACATTTATCAAGTCATATGTGTACATATCCATATATATATATATTCATCTTGTCTAGTATGTGAGACCTTTTCTATTTTTATTTATTTTTAGCCTTGTACTTTTTGTAATTCTTGTGCTTCTTATCTGTATTCAACTGCTGTAAGGTGAATTTCCTCAGTGAGGGATCAGTAAAGTTTATCTTATCCTATCTTAATTGATAATTATTAGCGCATATCTACTGACTGAGTTGCTTCTACAATCAAGTGGATCCGCACTTTAATATCTGTTGTTTTTATGTCATGTCTAAGTATGTGTGTCCTCAGCTTCACCTGGCCACAAGACAAACGGCTGCTGTAGAAAACTGTTTCTTATCATCATAAATGAGCGACTGCAACATAGTGCACAAGATGCTTTTACTTGGTTTTCAGCCATGTTCCAGTGCTGCTCTCCTGCTGTGTTGCTCTGTAATGATGTTTGTCTCCATTAAAGGAAGCTCATGTGTTTGCCCCTGTGAGGCCACAGTCTGTGGGCGGCATCTTTGATCTGCTCGTCTCAGTTAGACACAGATTCAGTGGAGGGAGGGAGTCCAGGAATTGGACACAGGTTTGTTTTTTCAGAAGGTGGCGATGCAGTGAGTGTTTCATTTTGTCTCTTAATGGCAGGACGTTTTGAGTAGGACTGTTTTAATGTGTTCCGGTGGTTCTTAAGTGTAGTTTTGGTCTACTACCCTGCTGTTCAGATGAAAGGGGAAGAGAACAGACTGTGTGGTAGCAAACTTGCAAAGCAACTGTCAAAACATTTCGAAAATTAGACAAACAGGAACAAAAGGAGCAAAGGTGGGGGAGATGAGTCCAAAACTAGGAAAGTGTTTTCTTAGAAAAAAGATTAAAACAGTTGTTACAACATTTGCAGGTTAAAAGTTCGGACTGATTGAACTCACAAGTACAAACTGTGCCTGTGAATTAGCCAGAATAATGGAACTGGAATATAATGTTGTGTTACTGACTGATGGTGGAAGTGGCTTTAGAGACTGCACAGACTTTTAACTACATTAACTTTCAAGCTAAAGTCTCCTTATCTGCAAACAAGGGTGCATGTTAAATGGTATGGTCTTTATCTTTCATGCAACAGCTAACAAAACACTGTTTGTCCTTGGCTTGTAAGCTGCAGTTACCAACAAATGGTGTTTACATAGTGTCTTGTCACACCTGCTTGCTTAGCTATCAATCAAATCCATATACCATGAAATAAAAAAAGTGTTTGAAGTTTGTGGACCTCCAGTGGTAGCAGGAATAATCAGTAGAAATGGTAGAAATGCTAACAGAAGAGAGTTAATCTGCAGCTTTTCTGTAACAGCAAAGGAATCCATCCTAAAAATAATATCTATTTCTAAATTCTGTTAATTAGCTGACTGTAGCTCACACAGAACGATCAACCCCACGATCTCAGCTGAGATAAGGTGAAGTTCCCAACAATAAAACCACTTCAAAAAGAGACTGACCACAAGGACTGCCAAGTACGTAATAGGCGCCGGGACAAAACAGTTACTCGAACGATGACATTGACAATTAGAAGCAAATAAGAAAACAAAATAAGAACAAAACGTGACGAGGCAGAAAGAGAGATGGGATTTCGGCCAACGGCATCCCGGAAAGCTTGGTCAGCACCCGTGTCCCCTGGCAGGTGAGATCACCACGTGTGACAGGCGAAAGAGTGGACAAACAAACAGAAACATGTGTCCCCATGCTCAGATCAGATATATTCTGTCACTTTCAGGCGGCGGGCGGGGAAAGAGATGCAGCTCAGGGCTGTCGACTCTTATTTTAACATCGTGGAACCTAAAGTTAATGGAAAGGAGTGAGGCTGCTCATACACAGGTAGTTGGTGGGTTTGGTGTGGAGACCTTTACAGAAAAACTGTGGCAGTCGAGTCCCACACAAACATTTCAAATTGATACGAGCAGAGGAAGCAGCCCTCACATCTTGTGGCAGCTCCACAGCACCCTGCTGCGATGAAACAGCCGGAGAAACACTAGGAAAGGGGGCAGCTGAATAAATTATCTGGTATTTTCTGATTTCACTGTTTGTCTCCCAGAAGGAAGTCAGAGCAACAGCATTACATCTGATAATATAGATCTAAATGCTGACCTTATGTTTTTGAATTATTGAAAGATTCTTGACTCCGTTTATCATCAAGTTACACACATCATACCGTACTTGTTCCATGAAGAAGAGCTAGAAAAATACTAGTTCAGAGTAAAACCCTCCATAATCATTGCAGTTTCTCACATATTACTATCCTAATCACATCCTAATCACGTTTAATACCTTAAATGGTCTTTTCCGCCAATCACATTTTTCAATACTGCAATAACAGAATTGTGGGGACATTATCTTCCATGCCAAACCTCTAAATATGTAAATTCATCATGTAATATGTGTACATATCCATATGTAGATTCACCAAACCTGGTATATTATCTCTGTGAGATCTTTTTTATTATTATTTGTATTTTTTTTAGCCCTGTTGTACTTTTTGTAATTCTTGTGCTTATTGTCTGTATCCAGCTGCTAGAACGTGTGAATTTCCCCAGTGAGGGATAAGTAAAGTTGATCTTATCTTAATTGATAAATATTAGTGTGGATCTACTGACTGAGTTGCCTCCGTACAATTCAGTGGATCCTCACTTTAATATTAGTTTTTAAAATCATGTTTAAGTACTGTGTGCTATGTTTGCATTCAAAACAAGAAAACTACTCAGAGAGCACAGTACTCCGCCAAGGCTGCTCATTCCCCCATTCCCCCCTATTTTTTTGTTTTGTTTTTGTAAATGCAGCATTTGTTTGTTAGTTATTGATGATCAGAAATCATGGCATTATAGAATGTGGCCATTTAATATAGACGCACTCACAAACAAAATGACCTTGTGCTCAGCACAGGCGTGTGTTATGCGTGTGTATGTTATGCATGGATACCGAATAGCGTGATATAAATATGTAGCGGGCGGCGGGAATTGATGGGACTCGGAAACACCCCCACAATTTAATCAACTGTCCATTGTATAATGTCGGATGGATAAGTCCCTATACATTCGCAGTGGTCGATTTGTAGCAGGTTTCGCAATCATGTGATCGTCAGCAGGCAGCTGACGCAGCGTTCACTTGTTGTCATAGTTACAGAGACGCTGTGCTGTTATCTCACAGTGATACAGAAATCTTGTACAAATCCGTGGATCCAGACTATAAGCCGCATCACTGCCAAAATCTAATCAAATGGTCCTTGTTTCATTTCTGACCTTCCCTGAAAATTTCATCCAAATCCGTTATTCCGTTTTTGAGTAATGTTTCGCACAGACGTAATACCAGAAGGACAGACAAACATACGCCGGTGGTCACATAACTCTGCCACGTTCTTGGTGGAGTAAGAACAGACACAAGGTTTTTGTGTCATATTTTTTGAATTCAGTGCAGATCATACTGTACTTGTTTGATGAAGAAAAGCTAGAGAAATACCAATCAAGAGGAAAACAATCCATAACCACCACAGATTCTCCCATATTGCTATCCAAATCACATTTAATACCTTAATGCACTGCTATAATGTACATGGTATTCATTTTTCAGCCATGCTAACTGATTATGTCAAAGCCAATACCAGCTTGTTACAGTCCACTGTTTTGTCAACACTACAACTTCTGTTTTGTGTTGTGTGTTCACAACAGAGCAGCTTTCTGTATAACAGAGGTGCTTGTCAGAAATAGTCAGATTTGCATGAAAATCCCCCTGCTGGTGAGGAAGACATCAAATCCCATGAAAGGACTGCAGCTGCAACCGCAATCTTGCTTTTTAATGCTCGCTTTATTGTTGAAAGCCGAGGCCCCCGGAAGGTCACAACTTCAGTTTGCTTCCTCTCTGAAGTAGGAGCAATATGTAATCTTCATCTTTTTTCTTCAAAGTGTGTAAGCTTTGACAAAGAGACAATGTCAAAACTGTTTTAAATAGTGCGGAGAGAGCACTGCGTATGAAAAATGAAGCTGTACTTCAGGAGTCCCAGTCTTCTTCTCAGAAGAATATTTCATGCAAATGGTAGTTAGTTCGCATCTCATCATCTCCTTTTTGACATTCAGACGTGTTTTATTTTGTTGTCACTTTAGTTTTTTCTAAATAGCACAGTGTAATGTTACAGTAAAGCTTTCACATGAAGTCACTAAAAACTTTTAAAGTTTTACAATAAATTACTCAGTTGGTCTGAACAGTCACTGCACTAATATTTAATTACAGTTTTTCAATAGCTTACTGGACATAGTCACTCTAAATCTGCAGATCACTGAAAACCACCAAAACTACAAAGATCACAACTTCTGCAGAAGGTTTTGATTGATTAGAAGATGACTATTTGCAAAAATAAGCAGGTAAACATGATTGCAATGAATTAGCTACTTAAAACTGTATATTTTCTGCTGGTACATGAGACTCATTTTATTATGTAAGATATGAGGAGAATGAGTTATTCCATTCTTTGCAATCTTAATAACACACCAGCCTTTATTTGTTTTCATTGGAAATACCACTAGTATGACTTTTTGTCTTTAAATACATTGTTTTAATTGAACAATTATGATAAGAGCATAACACTGAACCCTTTTGGACTTAGTTTGATATAATGGCCAAAGACAATCCTTCATTTTGATAGGTAGCAGTATGTGCTGCATTTTTCAAATAACTAGATCAATGCTATTTGTTTCATCTGGTGAAATGAGCGTGGCTATTTATGAGCGCATGAATTAGTTATTGAAAGGAAATGACAAATGGATTGTTGTGTGAAGGTCAGGGACGGTGGGATGAAAGGGGTCAAGGAAGAAATAATGAGTCTGTGGTGGAAGATGTTGAGCTGATGAAAGGCAGAAGGTCGTGTTGAGCTGAGATTCAGGGAGCTGGTAACATATTTCCTCCTGTGGCTCCTCTAATGACTGAGAGAAGAAGGAAAAAGAAAACAAAAAAAGAAATGTGTTTTGTGAAGACAAACAGGCGAGAACAGAAAAACCTAAAACAACCAGATACTTGTGCAATTTGAACAGAAGTCACCAAACGCAGCACCATGTGTATTAATGTCTCTTTACTTTGCTCCACATTTCTGATCCCTGTTCGTCTTCAGCAAACACCGAGTGTCTGGTTGCTATGGCAGCTGCTCCCTAGGTGCTGGACGGAGCTGTGTTTTTATAGATGTAACTAATTTTGTTCCAAGATCATTAGAACATAGAGCAGCAGATCCAAAGTCTGCGTTGGTATTTCCACTAAAGGTCAGTGGACATACGGTATATTTTATTACAGGAGGCAGATGAAATGCGAACGAAGTAGCTGTGTGTGATGTATGGGCCGGCTTCACAGAATCAATACGGCTCAAGAATTCTGTATTGTGCTTAGTGGGATGGATTGGCGTGTCTGTGCACAGAAACACAACGCGGTACTTCTCATTCTGCAGATCTAGGAGGTAGGGAGGTGATTTCAATGTAGGAAAGATTTCGAAGCAGGGCGCTGCATGGTTATTGTGAAAAAGCTTCCAATTAGCCGCTACAGAGAGCTACTTAGTTGATTTTTTTTTTTTTTTTTTTTGTTTAATCTTTTTGCAAGATCAAAGTATCTCATGTTGGACCATATTTCTTTGAAAATATGTGTCAGCCGGAATAGCTGTTCTTGGGAGGTAATCTGTGTTTTGTGCTTGAAAACAGATCTTGCACGGATGGAGAGAAAATTGCAGGACAGTTGCTTTGTTTGCAGATACTCTGAGGGCGACACACAAACACCGACATCAGATTAATGCAAGTCCAAAGGAGACCTACAGGTTTTATTTCAGGAAAATTACCTGCCTTTATTTACCTGCCAAAAGACACAACACAAATTATACCACTGTTATATTAAATACTAATCGTAAATGTTGAGGGCTCACAAGAATCATCACAATAGTTTTTGATTGTTCAAAGGACAATTTATCAAATCAGCTTTTAAGTGATTGAAAAGACTGGAAAACAACACTGTTTCTAGAGATGGTTTCAAGAATTTCTGTCTCACATTTGAAAAGAAGCCATAACCGAGATGAATGGGGAAAGTCTTCTGCAGTATAATAACCACATTTCAGCGTCCAAAGTGGCTGAAAAGCTGAGATAACAATATATTAATTGTAACTCCTTAGTGTGGATCCTACTCCAACACAACCTGATCGTATCCTAAAGGCCTTTATAAAGAATCTTGAAATATCCAAGATGAGGTAAACAAGAATTGTACAATTGTTTTCATCAGCTCAGTAGCACTAACTGTGACTTTTATTCGACACTGATGTATACAGCTAGTGGAGTTCCCCTAAAATGTTCTGACTTTATTAGTTTTATTAAATGGAAATGCACAGGAGAAATCCTGACAAGTCCTGCACATTGTTACTTAGTGGTATGTAATGTAGCCACAGCGGTCAGCAGTCCTACATAGTCGATAGCTGGCATAGATGAGCTGTTCAGGCTGTTGCTGAGGCTCCACACACCACCTTCAGCTAAAGCTATAGCATCCAGAAATGCTTCGAAAGCAACAAAAAGTGGAGCAGAAATGACGATCCAGACATTGGGGCCGCTCTATAATGATCACACACTGGGCCTTTAGTATAGGGACATTCATCAGACTCTGTTTTTGTGAAACCTACATCCTCCATCCACAGCCATCAGAAAGCCTTCAGGAAACAGGTCAGAGAACAAAAGCAGAGAGCGAGAAAACGAGAAGGAGACAGAGAGAAATAGGATGGGAGATGGGAGGAGGGGGGTCAGAAGTTGATAAGAACTGAGCTGTACTGTTCTTCTAAAGACCAGCTGCCGGAAGAGCTGCTCAAAGGCAGACAAAACCCTTCCCCGTCCTATCGGCCGCTCAAAAGCATGACTGAGAGCTGTCACCCAGGCAACAGCTTGCAGTGCTGCACTGCATGTATGCCCATATTACCAGCGAGAGAAATTTCTAATCACAAGATTTTCACATGGCAGTTTGCTTGGCCATAAAGGTTATTCGAGCTTACATAACCTTTTTTTCTCATGTAAGAACAATTTCTACCTATTACATTTGTAACAGGTTTGAAAATGGAGCAGGAATCGAATCCATTTTGCCGATTGCTGTTGTTATTTGTTTAGTTTTTTTAAAAGATGACATTTAAAGCCTCGGTGCTACATTAAATTATGTGCCATAGGTGAATATTTTCTGCTGTGTCGAGAGAGAGAACATGGTTGGAATACGTTACCCTGGCAACAGTCTACAGAGGGAATGAAACCGGATCACACCTTTAATGGGCTGCAGACAAAGCTTTTAGAAGTTATAAAGCACACGCTGTAAATTTTATAGGTTATTGATAAATATTTTGCTTTCTACAAGTGCTGCGCTCTCCTGCCCGGTGAAGCAGAGTCGTAGACTTTAACCTCCAGAAAACACTCGGGAATCATGGCAACAGGGATTCTGCTGTGGGCCAAACAGTGTGTTAATTGAGAAACGAAGAAAAGATGAAGTCTCGAAATTGTTCTTGTGTCAGAGCCTCAAGTCAGAAACCTCTTTCCCATTTTCTATATCTGAGACAATGATAAAGATGGAAATACTAAAAAAAAAGAAGGAGTCTAATATTACAAGAGCATTTACGAATAGAAAAATGAATTCAGCTTCAAAAGGACCTTCAAGCTGTCCTTAATCCACCTCCAGCTCTGTTTAACAGACAGCAGGACTGTGAAAGCCCTAAAAGCACTGAGGTCACCCAAGAGAGCAAAGACATGAGGTTTTTTTTAGATGCTTGGAAGGCGTGTGTTGTCTAGGATGGAGAAGGGGAATAAAATGCTACTTTTTATTAGAAAACTTGCAATTCTGGCAATTGTTGTTAGAATTCAGAATAATTCCAATGATGGCAATGAGTGGATTTCACATAGGACTGTCTCACTTGGTTTGTTGACTAATTAGACACTGATTTGGGCAGATTCATCCATTTCTTGTTGGGGTTTAGCCTAAAGTTGGCTGAAACCTGATCTTAGCCAAGAAATAGTCTGACATATAACCTCCATATCAAAGCTACTATAACTAATGTATTAAATAGACTAGAAATAACATGGTAACTGATGAGCTCTGGAGGTGCTGGTAGGTAGATTTTCTTTGGAACGAGCGAGAGAATGCTAAGTTAAGCTAACAAGCTGCTGTAGGATACATGGGAGTGTCAGCAATCATGCAATTCCCAAGATGTCAAACATAACTTTTAGTATTTTCCATTAGATTGCAGGATTAGATTTTTCTTATATAATCAATAATCATGATTAAGTTCCTTTGAATTATTAAAAAGTGAAATACATGGGATCAGCCTTGTGTTTCCTACAAACAATATTTTCTCACAGCAAAATTTACACTTAGTAGCAAAATTGAATGGCATGTTATCTTGCAAAGAAAATGTCCTCCTGGCTATTGTCTCTACAGTCTGCAGAGAAATTGTGCATTTATGGGCTACAGACAAAGCATTTGGAAGATATAAAACATTGCCTAAGCTCCATAAATTTGATAAGTTATTGATTAAAAAATGTGTTTTCCATAAGTGTTGCAGCCTCCAGCTTGAAGCATATCTGGTCTGTCTTTAAAAATTCTTTTTCCATCTTGTCTCTTACTAACAGACAACACACTGATGTCTTGTAACTTTGTAAAAAAAGCAGTTTTGGTCCTCTAAGCCATAGTTTACACATAAATGTTGCAGGACCGCTGGGATGGTTTGGGAGCCACGGACAAACCACTGACTATTTCCCAGTTTTTGGGGATGTGCAAGGTCAGAATCTGCTTGTGCAACTACTATATCAGTGGCAAATTTGCTCAGGGTGCTTTGACAGAAAGGCTGGTGGCTTTAAGCTGCCGCGCCAACTGGTGACAGATCAGTTTTACATAAAAAGTCTCGAGGCGTTTTCTCTGCCGTGAGAACAGGAGCGTTGGAGAGGATGAGATATGTAACAGTCAGTTCTGACTGGACTGTTGATGATCATCACCACAGTGACGTGGTGTGTGTGTGTGTGTGTGTGTGTGTGTGTGTGTGTGTGTGTGTGTGTGTGTTAGGCTGATTCATCATTTTGCACATGCACAGGGATACTGGTGGTGCAGATTTAATAAATGTCCCGCTCTGATCACCACAGCTACATAAGAACCTCCTGTTAAGCCTTTTGCAAAACGGAATTTTCTTGCTTGTTGTATTTCAGTTTCCTTTTGATGTAGCACTTATGAATTTTACAACAAGCTCTTATTTAAAAGGACTTATGTACTGTCATAATTTCAGATACCCAGGTCTTTATGTTGGTGCAGATGTGTTCAATGTGATAATTAAAACACATTACAAAAGTGTTAAAAGCTATGTATAATATGGCAGATATCACATTAAAGCAGACTGGCAATTTGAATAAAATAATGGCCCCACTATAATCTAAATACAGTCGAGTTTTGGTGTACACATACAAGATTTTTGGGACGATCACACTAACTGAATTTGCAACAAACAACCAAATAGTATTCTCCATCCTCTGCGATTTCACACCAGTGCATATTATGCATCATAATCTTAGATGTCAGCTGAAGCTGGGTGTTTTAGTCGCTGCTAATTTATGCAAGTTTAATCTTTGATCAGTGACGGAGCAGTTGTGTAAACAGTGGCGGAGCAGTGGAGATGCCTTCAGTGCCATGGTGGTGAAAATGAGGTCAGCTAATTGGAACGGCTAAATATATTTTGCAGGGTACACCTTCTCCTTGGAAGGTGATGCACAGTGCCAGAGTCACCACTGAAGGATATTTAACATCATTAATTATGAGATCATTAGGGCCTTCTGATGACCGCAGAATGTCTGCTGGGTGCTGTGGTGACAAATAAAGGCACGGGAACTGCAGGAACAAGGTAGTGAGTTGTTCAAAAGAAATGAGAATCTCTCCCAGAGTTTATCCATTAACCTCTCCCCAACTTCAAACAAAGCAAAACACTCATACAAGCGAACTAACATAATTGCAAATGATGCATATTGTTTTATCATCATGGTGCTGTGCATCTGCTGCATACGCTGCGCGTATGAACTCAGTCCATTAATCGCTACCAAATAGCAGCAGACAATGTACTGTATATGAAATAACAATCAAATCATGAACAAAATCTAATTATGCAGAACAAAAGTGGAAAATAATCATAAAATTTCTAAAATAATGAATGAACCAGTGAATAAATAAGTGAAATGCATGCAGATTTAGAAAGATAGATATTATTATTATATTCTAACATATCAATTTATATTCCTCAGAGGCGTAAGAGTCATCAGTTTGCATGACTCTTAGTGCTTTATAATCTCATCATGTTAGATTTGGAAAATTCCATTTCAGCAAACCAAGTCCTTCTCTAAAAGTGAAAGTCCTTCTTCAGGGCACACAATGCAAGAATGAACAACACTCACGCACCTATGCGTGCTGTGATTTTCACCCATATGCATGTGATGAGAGAAGACAACAGCACTTAGACACAGATACAATAGATGCTGTGTGCAAGCATCAGCAGAAACCACATTTAGTCATGGGAGGCCTTTGGAATTGTTATCTGTCTCCCAATGATAAATCTTTCAGGTATGGCTTGTTCTATAATATAGTTTGAATTTCGGGAAACAGCCAATGAAGAATTCCTGGTCTCTACAGCACGTGCAAAGGCACTGTGTGAAATACTTTAAGCTAAAGAAACAATGGCTCTGAGGGTTAAAACCGTATTTCTTCAAAACCCAACTATGTACTGCTATAAGCCTTTATAATAGAGGTAATTTTTTTCCAATTATTCCAAAGCAGAGCGTGCTGATGAATTGCTATCTTTCATTGTGCACTTTCACAAAGCTATTTTCTTGTTCTTTTCTTCCTACATAAAAGCATTTGAAATGCAGTATGCATAATGATTGTCTGCAATGCTCTGGTGCTACATGTACAGTTTAATGTAGCTATACGTCTTAAGTTTTACAGTATCCCTGCCAAAAGGCTCATTCCTTTTGACATTACTGGCACACAAGGAAAGATTTTTAAAACTTGAAAAGATTTTTAAGTGGAAATTTAAGATCAACCAGATCACATATAGTATTCAAACAAGCATACACACATACATGTGTTGTATATTATGCACTGTTGTCTATAACTACAATGTTAGGATTACAAGTCCCCGAATCGACAGCATGTTTATCTTGCTTGAACATTCCCCAGATTAAGTGAGAACTTATTTTTGTGTTTCATTTTATCTTTACAAACAGAACGAGAGCGGGAAAACTGGCTCCACGCTACAAGTTACGGACCCAGCAGTGAGCAATAATACGATTTGTTTCAACATTTTGCTCATGGTGCCTAATTAGGGTGACCTCGTCAACGCTCCAAAAGGAGATTTACCCAGTCACCTCTTTTTTTTCTGTGCTCGGAGGGGGATTTCTGAGGGCGAATACTTGCTGGTTTCACTAAAAAGCAGTCAGTTGTGACAGAGGCTTAATGGCTTTTCCACAATCCTCACTGTTTCTAAGAGTTACTGTTTGTGGCTGGCTTTTCTTCCTTAATTAAACATTTCTAAATTCCTTACTGAAGGAGCTGTGTGTAGAAGTCTCGCCCATTAAAAAGTCTCCTGCTCTTCATTTTCTCTGCTGTCGCGTTCCAGAGCCAGTGAAATCCTCCAAACAGTCGCTGCACAGACCAACGGGTAAAGCATCACTTCTGGATGTGAATTACCATATTTGGTAATAAAGTAACATGTTGTCAAACTGTTCACTCTGGCGTAAGCTGCGGCACAGTCATGGGGATATCCAGGCTCTAAGCATGAGCTCAGAGAGTTTTAATCCTGGGCAAACTCAGCAAGACTGTCAGCAAAGAAAGCCTCAGAAACATGACAATGGCCAGAAGTGACACAGAAACAGACAGAAGCTCTGCAACTCTATTAGCTTCTGGAGGTGCCGACGAGGACTGCCAGAAAATATTGATTCTGTTCTATGATGTTCTGCCTATCACGATGAAGATAAAGTGCTTTTTTCTTCTCTTAAGAACAAAGGTGAGCTTTGCTAGGCATTGAAAGGATTATAAATCCTACCTCGTGTCTTATAGCCTAAAACAGACATGACATCTGTTTCATCAGCTCAGCAGATAGTCTGAAGCAGGAAAAAAAACACATAATGCAAGAGAATAAAGGAATCGAAGAATATTATACTCTCCTGCTATTCTGTCTAGATCCTAACCAGTGTTTTATGACAAAAAAAAAGTTTACCTCAAATATCTGAAATACAAAACCAGAAAAGAAAATCTGTAATATCAAAACCCAGACAAAAATAAACTTAAAAATCACAATAACAAGGTAATTTAGTGTAAACTCAAGTGGCTGCCATCTTCATGCAGCAAAAACATCAAATCAAATTCAAAATCAGTCTGAAAATCGATTCAACACTCAACAGTTTACCAACATATCAAAAAATAAAATCACCCTTTAAGTTTGTTAAAGTGTGTTTGTGTAAAATGTTAATCCCTAAAGTAACTGAACATTCCTCTGAAATGTCGCAGATATTGTTAGATAGTATGATGAGTTTAATAGTACAAAAGCATAATGCATACACCTCAGAATGACCCCAGGAATGAACACATCATTGAATGATTGAAGAGCAACAACTGTAACTATAACTTGTCTTCCAAGATATCAAATTGCACGTTTTCTGTTTAGTTACAATCATAATTAAAACTTCCAGTAATAGGGAGTAAATATATCTAGAATTAACTGCACTATATCCCACCTACATTCTTTCAGCACACGTGTAGGACACTATTTTTTGGATATGAACGTGTCTAGATAAAATGTCATTCCTGAAAAGCACTTTAAATCCCCACTTGTTCACTGTCAACTTTCTTTCAAGCTTTGTTCCAGTCAATCAGCTGCACGTACAGAACGCCTTGACTTATTTAACACATTACCTAACCTCTCCACTGAGGGACGTTTCATTCCTCCTCATTGAACTGCACAAAATCATTCTCCGTTTAGATTCTGACAGTTAACGGACGTCACACTTTTTTACGTTCTGTTAGCTCACACAAAGGCAAAAGTGGAATAAGATTAGTGAGGTGTGATCTCTCTGTGGCCACATTACCGGCCACTGTCATCTCCAGGACAGATTAGGAACAGCGTCACAGACTGATGGAGGTCACCGGACTGCGGTTGGCAGTTCGTCTCGGGTGGCTCTGACGAACATTTAATTGCTCATGTCAACGGATCAATAAAGATCTTAAAAGCATATGAATACTGGCAGTTGATGAAAGCTGGCCTTGTACCCTCTATTGTGGTATTTTTCCTGATGATATCTGCCTGTTTTGGAGCTCTGGGAGGTAACAGACAAAAGGGATTTAAATTAATCCTGAGGATGAAGGACTTGGATTTAATTATGAAGTAAATACTCTGAAAAAATCCAGACTAAGTTAAAAATCTGAACATGATAAGTGAATTGGTTACACTTTGAAAGCCTCATGAACATCCTTTAGTGGAAACCTCTCCCAGATGCTGGAACAGAGGAAGGTTTAGGTTGTGGCCACCAGCGTTAAATAATTTCTGCAAATCTTGTTTTCTCCCCGTGGTTTCCAAGTTTGCATTGGAGATGGTTATAAATATTACAATAACCATGAACCTCCGAGCTGCTGTTGCTATATGGAGGAAAGAATGTCAGAGGTGGGAATCAGAGCATATTTAAAACCTTTTATTGTTGCAGCTGGGGGCAGAACACAGCAACATAGCTGTCAGATTCATTCAGAGTTTAAGGTGCAAATTGTATTTTCAGTTCACTAAGAACCAACTTTTAAGCATCTTAGCTTTCTCTGTATGTAGCAGATTCATTGCATGTAACTATGTTTTCAGCTCAGTGGCTTGATATTGGTTTCCAAAATGCACCCTGAGAGTAACGGTTAACTTCTCCTCTTACATTTTTATACACTAATATTTGTACATATGACCATATATGAGATATATTTTCTACACCGTAAGAAATGGATATTTTTAAACATTTTTTTTCCCAATAATTGACTGGTAGTTTACAGATTTCCTCAGTGTTGTTCAACTACAGATAATAGCAACTCATAATGTCCACATCAAAAATCTGTATTTTGGCAAAGTGACCATAATACAATACTGTTTTACTGTATTCAAATCAGCAAAAAATATCACTATCTTACAGGTATTTGCTGTTATTTTCACAGTTTTTGTAGTATTACAGTATTCTGCCAGTCTATCATATTTTTTCTGGCATCCTTGCTGCCAGAGTTTTAGTATTTTTCAAGGGATTTTTTTTACACTGTACTATAGGCATTATCTTTTATGTCTTGTCAAAGCCATTGTAGTGTTCCATATGTTGATTACCTGCTAAACTACTGTCTATGTAGGAAATACAGCGTAAACTCAAAGTAACTCCAACTTTACTGCTCAACTGGCGACAAAAGGTAATATTTTCATCTTAGTTTAAGTCCTTTGTGGTCTAAGTGAGTCTGTCTTGACCAGCAGTGACAAAGTCCGACCAAGGACGAAGACCAAATACTGCAGGCAATTTAATTTACTCTCCAAAGACTAATGTTAATGAGCTGCTGTTAATTTCAATCCATACTTCTGACTGAAGCTGCTCAATAACTAACAGTGTAATAAAATGTAACGACATTCACTGTGTGTAGATGCAGAACACTATAGCAAGATTTAAATAAACCTTAACGAAACATCCCTTCTTAACATCAAGGTTAAAGAGCAAGACTTCCATGTGAATCTGGTAACATTCCCTCATTCTAATGTCCAGACCACAGCAGTCGTCCTCTCTGCAGTTCAGCATCAAAGATAACTGCCACAGCACATGGTGCAGAAGTGGCAGGATGCCTACAGTACTTATACCAAGCTAGCTAATATCTGATATATGGACTCCAGTTCCCTTTGTCAGCAAGTCATCCGGGTAATATTGTGGAAGCGGAAACGACTCATTAGATTAATTACACTGGAAGACACATATGTCCAAATCAATAAGCCTGATTAACTTACATTTGATCGATACACATTTACAAGCAACATGCCAATCTGCTGATCCAGGGACAATGTTTGAGAAACAGCCTGCAGCCTCAGGATTACGTACATATTTAGTATTCATGTTTACCTTCATTTCACAGTGCCTTTTCCTGGTCGTTGCATAATGAATGTGAAAGACCAGCAAAGGTACTGTTTGGTATGTACATACCTGAGCATGCAGGTCATAAATTATTGAATAAGGGGATTTTGCAAAGTAAGCACAATGTGGACGCAATATAGATAATGTGATTATAAATACAGAGTCATCATAAACGTCAGCAGCACGCCGTTAATGGCTCCTAACAAACGCTATCATTCAAGTTTAATGGTAACTGAGGAGATATTGAAATTATTGAATAATCCACAGTGGACACATTTAGTGCTAATAGGTGGTGATGAAACAGCGCATCATGAAATATTTGCCTTGCCACATATAATAATCATAACAGTCATGGGAGAAAAGCTAAATGTCAGCCCCACGGGATACAGCACATGTGAAGAATTAATGTGCAATTTTGAGGAATGCTCGACTCATACTCAACACCACTTATTCCCACTGTATCAGAAAGCCATAGGCCAACTCATAAAAGTTTCACATACTGACTGGCCGACAGTGGATCTTTTAGTGTTGAATACAAGCACTCCCCTGACAGAGCTTATGGAAAGCTATCCATTAATCAGCTGAAAGACAGACTGAAAGAGTCGTCCCTTAATAGTTGTGTTTGGCCCGAATGTGCACTAAAGGATTGCAATAAAGGTCTTGGACGTATACACCGCTATGAGTTACAGCAGGGAGCTCTGAAGGCTTTACAAATAAATGTCAGAAGAGTTTGTTTGGAAAAGGAGAAATGAGATTGTTCTGGCAAAATAATTCCTGGCATGAAAGAGAACCGTATGCTATTTGGTTCAGTGGTTTTTAAGGGAGTCCTGTTGGAAGGATGTGAGCTAAACACGGACTAACGTTCCTTAACACAGCGCTTTCTTCTTCAGTCTGTTCGCAGTTCTCGAGAGGAGTGTACGCCATTTTCGGATTCTACGACAAGAAGTCTGTAAACACCATCACATCGTTTTGTGGGACGCTGCATGTCTCCTTCATAACGCCCAGCTTCCCTCTGGATGGAAATCAGCAGTTCATTATCCAGATGCGACCTGATATTAAGGGACCCCTGCTCAGCCTCATTGAGTACTACAAGTGGGACAAGTTTGCCTATCTGTACGACAGCGACCGAGGTAAGACATGGACACTTTTAAAATGGTTTTGAATGTGTAGTCCTGCTCTGAAGTTCTCACCAGCTAATATGTTGAAATTCTCTCTCTAAAAAAGCTGCTGCTACTAATCTGGTGGTTTATATTTGGGATTGTAGCCACATATTTAGAATTATTGTATTTTTCACATGCCATTTCCAATCCAGCTTTATGTATACAGCACTTTAAACAACCACAGATTGAACCAAAGTGTTATACATCCAGAACAAGGCAAATAAAATCACAACTACACAATAGAAGCACTAAAAACAAATAAAATACAAAAATACACAACAAAAGGCACTAAAAACAAATAAAACCAGTGCCTCATGCTGGATGGAAAGCCAGGGAGTAAAAGTTTTCTTACATCTTTTTTCGTAAAAGGAGTAGTTATCTGGATTTTTGTTAAAAGCAATAAATGCAGCAAAAGCAAAACAGTAAAAAATAAATAACTAAAAAAGTAGCACAGCACGGTTGAAGCTAGGTAAAGGGTGTTTGGGGTCATGACAAACAGCTTGTCACATACAATCAACGATAGCACCTCGTGTGTTTGGGAGTCGGTTTCATGTAATATCAAGGGGAGGGGAGGCAGTCGGAGTCATCTTTGACATACAGTAGAGATGATATGCCCTGCAGCTGTTGATTTCCACACTCGCTCTGCATGGAGGTGTGATTTGTTTGCATTGTGCTCCTGTGATATGAACATCCTGATCCAGAGGGAACACTGCATCAAGCTTCACAGTGAAAACTGTGTGTGCTCCAGTGTGGCAGACTGTAGATAAATCTACCTGACTGTATGTAATCTACAACTATGCAGTCAGCTTTTTTTTATTATTAACAAATGAGAACACGGGTTAAGTGTCACCACATTTTGTTTTTACTCAAGTGATTTTAACACTTAATAATGCTGCACCTATTAGGGGAAGGTGTAAACAAATCCTCCATTAATCCTACCAATGACTAATTTTAAATAAATTAGTTTAATACATATTCTAATTTACTAGTTTACTCATACAAAGGTTTACTTTAATCCGTATTCATTGCATTGAATCCCGATTTTTTTTTCAATGTAGGGTAGGTTTGTTGAGCGTTCACAACACTTGATGCTCTTTTTCAGCTCTGCACTGTTTCAGCAATCAAACAGTAAACTCACAATCACATCTGGGAGCTGCCCAGTCTTGTACTGCTGGCCTCCAGGTCAATGCTTTTACTGAGAAGACAGACACTTTCCACCCATCTTCACACACACAGAGACACACAAATACACACACCCAGGTAGTTAGTAGATTTAGATTATCTGGTCACACGATCTATCTTAACCCTCTGAGCCCCAAGCAGCTAGTGGGCGAGTTTAGCGCCGGTCACATTTTTGCTTACTGTGGATTCATTTATCACTGCGGTAAAAAAGTCCTGCACCTCTGTGGAAACAGCACAGTCATAGCTATACATGGAGAGAAGTCAAAAGTATACTAAGATACAGTTAAAATGGTATAAGTTCACAAAAAAAGGCAGAAGTTTTTCTTTATTTTATTGAAAAATTAATTTAAAAATCTAGTATCAGATGCCTCTACTAGTTGACGATAATAATAATTTTTAAAAATTACTAAACGCACTATCCATATTTCACTAATTATTTAACATTTGCAATTTGTCTCTATACTGGTCTTCTGTACACTGTGTAAGCACAGCCTGCAGTTCAGCCGATTTCAGCTGAAAAGTCTCTGACTGTTGGGTGTAGCTGAGTCACGAAGAATCCTGTTAATACAAAGGATTTATTTTTGACCAATTTTTAAATCAGACATGTAGGATAAAGTCATTTTGATGAAATAGCATGCGTAGATATGAGTAATATTCCCCTACAAAACAGCACATCACAGACGATTAGTTCAAGGGCCTTTTGCAAAGTTTAGTAGGAGAAGATTCTGTCTGTTTTTCACGGCTTGTGGCTCTTAAACTGTGCCATTCTGGCATTTTTTAAAAAGATGACATGACATTTAAACTCCCCGATTGATTTTGGGGTTCAGAGGGATAATATCAAGTCAACTTCCTGGTCTATAAATCAGTTAGACAGATACTTTCCCCACGATTTAAGAGAAGTTCTGCAGTTGTAGCTCAAACTGAAAATAGTGCATCCTGAAAGATAGCACTCATTATTTATCAGTTGGCGCATTTAAATTTAAACCCAACAGTCATTAATACATTGATAAAGATTGTAAAAAAATATGGTTACTTTCTAATGGAATGTGTGAAACCACTGCAGTCAGAAATAAAGTCTGTATGATGTGAGTCTGTGCACCTGTAGTTGCAATCTTGGACAAGATCATGGGCTGAATTAATGCAGATGAAAAATCATCCACCCTCAAACTTTAATATTCAGACTTACTTCATATTCAAATCTATTCTGTCCCCATTCTTTGATCTCTTTCATCAGTGATTCTTTTCTATGTGACACTGATAGTGTGGAAGTCTGGAAATAAGATGATATTTCTTGGAGCAGACATTTTCCTTCACAGTCTGAAAGGTTCCACACATAATACACTGCCTGAAAGTGTGGCTCTTTTAATTGTGTTAGCAACATATGAGAAAGTAAAATGGGAGATGCTTGAGTACAAGAAGGTAATAGGTAATAAAGGAGTGCATTATAAAGTGTCATAAAGACGGTACAGCAACAAAGGTTGAGGAATATTATACGGCTGCTTGTGCGTTATCTCACTTTGCTCCGTCATGTAATTCATTTTGTAGCGTCACCTGCTAATTGTGATTCTGTGACTTGTCCCCTTGGAGAATAATGCAGTCTTCTGCAGCACAGAGCGACCAACCAGCACTGGAGAGGACATCTCCACAGATAGAGTTCCATTATATTTTAATACTGCTTTTGTAATGAAAAAAATAGAATTAGGACCTCAGTAGGATCTAGTTACAGTTGAATAACAATATGAAATCTTTTTATCTTGTGTAAAAGGGATGCTTGGCTTTCAGGTTATATTTTTTAGGCCCATTTTTATTTCTCATTACTGAATGAAAATCATTCATTATCTATATTTTAAGCACTCCAAATGGACTAGAGTTGGGTTCACTTTCTAAACGCACTTTGGAGTTGTTCAATAGTGATGAATGGATTACCAGAGCATTTAAATAATAGACTGAGAGACTTAAGGTGAAAGGAAGTAAATCAGCTCAGAGAAGTGAGATCGCTGCTGTCTATACACTCGAGTTTAGACTGAATATAGTGTACAGTGGATTAGGAGAGATTTATTGCACTTCTGCTCCGTATTACCTTTAACTCTCTATCATTTTACACCACTTATACACAACCCTCTCACACACATACTATGCCTTCTGTTCATCCATTCACAGCATCCCCCTCCATGCATGCTGTACACTTCCTCTGATCTCTTTGCAATGCTTTCACCCCCAGCGTTCACTGCTAAGTCTTCCCAGTAAGCCTTGCTCAGGCTGACAGTGGAGTCAAATGCTGCTCCCATCTAAAATCAGAAGCACCAGCTGTTTTAGGTTGTCCCCATGCTAATGCTAGCAATGACCTGCTGTCCCTACTGTACGCCCGCCATGGCACTAAGGGGCCTGTTGTGCATATTTCATCACTGCATGGCTGTCTAATTAGGTCAGTGTGATCCACTCATTCCCATGGCAACCAAAGTGTGGAGAGAGGGGGAGAGAGAAAAGAGAGAGCGAGATTGTGAGTGACTGAGCTGGTTGGTAAATGATGCAAGGATGTGTGGGTGTTTCTCAGGGAGCCGAGGGAGAGGAGGCAATAGAGTTGCCACTGGTTATGATGAATTCTATTAGCACATTGAGACTAATGGATGAACTAGCGCAACCATTGTCGGCTGTTGTCAGTAAGTCAGTTTAGATAATGGATGGATATACGTGGGCAGACAGGCACTCGGAGCACTCTTTCCTGCATTTCTTTAGCTCACTCAGAGCCAAAATGTCCTCAGATAGACTTCTACCAGAGCAGGTCCTACCAGATCTTTGTCATTCTACCCGGATAAAGAGTGAAGCAGAAAAAGGAAATTCCCTTTTATCCCTTGCAACCTCAATCTTTGGTCTCCATTTCTCCAAAAGCTGCTCAGTAACTGTTTTAACGGTTAATTAACAGGATGATTCCACACCTCCGATTTTACATTCAGCACCAGCCGTTAGTGAAAAAACAGGAGCTGGTGTGGCCTTTATGCGACGAAGATTTTCATTACAAGAGGTCAGAGATTACAGCTCATTCCAGGCCTGCAGTTTTTGCTTTTTTCCCCCATTTATTTATTTCGATAGTGACTGAGTTTCCTCTCAACTTGACATTTTGGAGAATATGCATTTTTGCATCGGAGAATATGCATTTTTGCTTTCTTGCTGACAATCCGGAAGGTCCAGCAACTCACTCAACAGTTGTTCAAAAAAGATTAGTTGGAAAGATTCAGTAAAACGATGAATTTACCACAAACTGATGATTTCTGCTAAGCGAAGCTACCTGGATGCTTGCAGTCACCTCATATTCCCACTATAACCATGAGCATAGAGACGTGGGGTGGATTCTTTTTTCTTCTGACCATTGGCAATGAATGTAAAGAAAGTATTTCATCACTGGCCATAAGGTGGTGGTTTGTAGGAAAGCCCAATGTCAGTGTTTGTTGCTTACAATGAAATTATACACAGCTATGATCACATTTCAATTACCTAAACAGACTAATGCTGTGTTCTTACTTTTATTTCCTCTGACTGTATTTAGCAAAAAGCTTCATGCATTTTTAATAGAAGCAGAAAAATTACGTTTTGTTAAGTCAAGGGTCTTTTGACGTGTAAAAGTCTGTAGTTATAATTTTTTTTGTCATTGATAATCCATTAAAAGATGACTGCTCTGTCCCCATATGCAAATTCAATGTAGAGCTGCAGAAATGACAAAATTCTGCCATTTCTTTCCGCTCAGATGGAGCCTGTAACCATTTACAAATTGACTTAAGTGGTGCTTCAACTTACATTATGCAGAAAGTGGACAGGTTTACCAGGGAGAAGGATGTCGGACCTTCACCGCAGTGAGTAAGCCTGGAAACCGTAGAAACAAAGAGATTATAGCTAAAATGAAGATGCATTTGGAGGTATTACATTTATTTTCTCGATGCAATATTTATGAGCCTACTCCCGCCTCATTTGAATAGTTTTGCATCATATTATGCATATGCTTATGAATTCACATACATCATCACATTGAGTTGTTATTGATCAATGAGCAGGAAGTTACGCTTTTACAGTCAAGGCTGCATGTGCGAGAAAAAATAATCTCCTCAACTGGGAAACAGGAAGATACGGTTTTCTTTTATGAATGCATCAACGAATTGTCAATTTCCTGAATAATAAAATGCTGTGTTGCACTGGGTCATGCCTCCTTATTCCCCTCTTGACCTTTCAAACCGAAGACAAGTTAAGGGTAAATGGGAGGTCACATAATTTCCTTTGTTTGCCAATGCAGTGGTAGCACTGTGTCTGTTTGATGGATGGCATCATGTTTGTTGCAAACCAATATATAGACCAAAAATATGCAGAAAATTAGGTAAAGTAAATGATTTTATGGGCATTAACTCAGTGGTAGAGAATAATAGTAGTAGACTTGTATACTATATAATATTCAATGGGTAATACGCATTGGAGTGTTTATATAATTAAAACACTACAGGAAGATGTTTATTAGTAATATCTAACAGTATGTGATTGAATTGTTGAATTGCAAACAGTGAAAATGACTAAATAGTTAATAAACTACATAATCCTCATCCTATATTTTTCATTTACCTCAAGCCTTGTGTGACATTTCTGTCCTGCAACTTGTTCTTTAATTCCAGCATAACCCCTGGTCAATTGTTCAATCTCGCTCTAAAAAGAGACTACAATATATAAGGTGGTTATAAAATGAATACAATAAAAAATAAAAATAATGCACAATGCTCTATATAAAGCTTAAAGCTATTTGTCTCTTTGAAGACCATTTTTATGAGTAGCTTTGGCAGACATGGACAGAAATACACATTATTTTTAGGTTGTTCAGTTTATAGTGTTGGCATTTAGACATGCTTAGAACGTTAAGTCCCTCTAAACTCATCTCTGTGTATCAAAATGCCATATTTAGAAGTTTTTTTCGCATGAAAATAATCCCTTCCTGCCTTAAAATGTCTCAGATGTAACTCTACACCGTTGCTTCCTGCAGAATACTCAGATCTATGAAAATCCCTGCTTCTCTCTCCGCTCACGGAAACTCAAACTCACCAGCTCACCTGCGACTCTATTCACACACTGTAAAACTACTGCATGACACATAATGGCAAATTGTGCATTTTTTTTAGTGACTCTGCCATACATGCTTGAGCTGAAAACCAATTCTGACTAAGAATAATGATATTTCAGCTGTCTGAATCTGTGTTTTTGAGACTGTTGTCTTGCAATTTAAAGGTGGAAATGCTCAGCCTTGGTGTTGAATCCTTATTTCATTCATGACATGTCTTCTAGCTTATAAAAACCACCACATGGGCATGCTAGTAAGAGCAAACCCTTGATTTTTAATGAAGGGGGTCCTTGAATATTTGCATGTTGTAAGTACAGTCTACAGACTAATTGTCTAAAAATGCAACTCCACCTGAATGCAGAAACATTTATTAGGTATTTTAAATTGTGCTTTTCATTATCTTCACCGTAAATCACACGGAAATTCTAATTATCTCATTTAATAAGCATCAATAAAACAGTCAGTTGTAACCACATTATGATGACTTTAGAGTAACCATGATGTATAATTCATTGAGAGAAAACTGCAAGCCTCCATTTTCCTCGGCGCCGTCATAAAACCTCAGCCGTGTCGCATGAAATTGATTGTATCTGTAATTCACCTCGCTATGGCAAGTCGGAATGAAACACTCGACCCTTTTATCAAAGCGCTCTCTAACTGCCCATCGCAGACCAGGGATCAATATCAGCAGAGATTCAACTGTGAAACTAGATAGAGGGGGGTGATAGGAATATTAGTGCAGATGGACTCGGTACTCTTTGGTTTTACCAGACTGCACTTCAGATTGATGTACAACTGCTCCTTGTGATTAAATTACTCAGACACAGCAGCTGTGTCTGTGCTTCGCCGAATCCTTGCACTTAACTGGTTTTGGATTACAGAACAAAGCCCATACAGGCGATGGCATACGATGATAATGCTGTAAAAATATTAGATGGTTTGATTAAATGCAAGGATAATTTCTGTTTGGTTGAGACAACCCTTTATTCTAAACACATATAGTCATTTTTTCTGGTGGGAAGCCAGTGTGGGATTGCAAAATAGCCACCTGGTCGCCTGCTTTATTGACCCCGTTACAGCAAAATAGAATTGCTCTGACCTTGTGAGTTTGTCGTTGTTTACATTGGAAAAGGGGGTTGTTGTGCAGAATTTTCATGTATTTATTACTCCGCCAAGGAACACGGCAGAGTTATGCGATGATCCAAGTACATTTGTCTGTCTGTCTGTCTGTACGCAACATTACACCAAAACAGAAGAACTCATTTGGATTAAATCTTCAGGGAAGGTCAGAAATGACAAAAGGACCACCTGATTAGATTTTGGCAGTCATGCGGCTTATAGTCTGGATCCACTGATTTGTTAAGAATTTTCGTATCATTGAGAGATAGCAGCACGGCGTCACTGTAACTATGACAACTAGTGAACACTACATCAGCTGCCTGCTGATCCTACTACAAATCCACCGCTGCAGACTTACCGGGACTTATCCATCAGAAATTATACAACAACTGAGCAGTCTTGGGGGAGGACTGCGCTCTCTGAGTGCTATTCTTGCTTGATTATTTCCTCAATTACTTTGTTCTCAGCACGATAACTAAAATAAGTTTAGTTGGTTTGCATATCAGCTGTGTTTTGTGGCAACTTTATTTCCTTCCTACAAGTGGGACTTCAGTAGAGGTTGTTTTATCGTGAACTTCACTATGAAAAGAAGAAGGAAAAATACTCAGAGATGTGTGTGAAAAAACATGCAGCACAAACATCCAGTCATAAAGCAGCAATACAGTATGAAACTTTTGGTGTTGATGCAGTCAAGTGTATTGTTAGACCCACTTTCCTCCCACATGTTGGTCAGGTTCATGGCAGAAATGCTGTGACTCATCTTGATGAGCTCTTTACATAAGACATTGAGTCGCTGCAAAAACCTCCACTGTTGGAATAAGCAGACTGTGAATGCAGCCAACCTGCAATAATAGAACCATGTTTTTGAACAGGTCTCGTCTGCCATATAATTTGTTATTTGTTTCTGTCTTTACCCTCTGTTTTTTTTTTCCTTCTTTGCAATGGCTTGCCTCTTAAAATTTGCATGCGGCTTTGTCTATAACGAGCCAAAAAAAAATGGTATAAGGCCAAAAACATGTCAGATTATCGCAAAACTAGTTTCGGGGAATTTAACACATAGTTTTAACAGGAGCATCAGCAAAAAGACAAAGAGACAGACACACAATGCATGCAAATCCTCCTTAATTATTACTCTACGATGGAGGACACATGTTTTGATTGATGAGGAGAATAAATCGAAACCTTTTCAACAGCACCGATTTATGCCACAGACAAACTGAGACAGAGTGTTAATAATGTTTTGAACTGTGTTTTATCCTCAGGCCTAACAACGCTGCAGGTTGTTCTGGATACAGCAGCGGAAAAGAAGTGGCAGGTGACAGCCATCAACGTGGGGAACCTGAAGGATGAGAGGAAGGACGAGGCCTACCGTTCACTCTTTCAAGATCTGGAGAACAAGAAGGAGAGGAGGGTGATCCTGGACTGTGAACAGGACAAAGTGAAAGACATCATGGAGCAGGTACAGCAGAGTGGAGTTTTTCTACAATATTTATTGTATTTGAAGGACTGATGAAGTAACGTTCCCATTCTGGAATGAATAAATACTGATAGATACTTTGTTAATCCCGAGGGAAATTCAAGTGTTCAGCAGCTTACATGCAACAACATAAAATAACAAAAAGGCAGGTTAGTAACACCAAAATTAAAGGTTAGCATATACTCTGGAAAATCTTGCTGTACAATACTATGCTATAAAAATGCTTGTAATTTTAAAATATATAGAATACTAAATGGAATTAAAATTCAAGATTTAGTATTTACACATTTCAAGCCACGGAATGTTGTTTGTTACACCAGTACTGGTAATTTTAAGTACTCAATGTTAGATCTCTACAATTTCAAAGAACAAATAAAAATTTTGACCACACTAATGATATAATATTGCAGCAAAGTGTCTTGTTATGTGAAAACAGCATTGGGAAGTGGAAATAAGGCTGCAAAAGGATGTGCAGTAATGTGCAGAAATAACCCTATTGTCTTTTAATTACTATTGTAGGACAAAAGTAATATTCAGTTGAAACATATGCACTGATTGTCACATGGACCCGGCTGCCCAGCAGATGTAGAAAGACCTCATAACAATTACACTAATTGCTCATTTAGGCTGTGAACAAAACTGCAATTAAAGGCAAAACAAACGCACATAGACAGGTTATTTTTACCCATGAGAGCAGCCTATTGATTAGTATTTAAAGTATGTCTGTTTAACCCAAAGCTGACTAAATTCAGTCTACGGCCTAATTGCCTCTTTATCCGTTTAGGATACAGGAAGTTTCTCGCTTTCATGTTAAAGACATTTACATAGAAGATACAAGACGTTATTATTCAAATCTGTATCACTGACAAACGAAGGTGCCAGTCAAGCAGTGGGATTAGTTTCAGGTGTGTCATTTATGTGAGGAAGTGAAATGGGGTGTAGCGTAGATATTTATGTTATTTTCTTCTCATTTTTTCTGTTGCTCTGCTGATAAGAGAAGTGGCTTTGGAATTGGATATCTCTCTCTGGCAGTATCTGTGACTGTGAATGCTTTTTTTTTTTTTTTTTCTTTTGATAATGGCCAAGACTGTCAGTTATGGTATGGTTGATCTTGGTGAAGTGCAATGGTTGAACACAAGGTATATTTGCATAGTTTTGATTAAACCTTTACCATATTTATGATTGTCTTATCTCTGGTTGTCAAGCTCTTGGTATAATAAAGACCTATAGTGTAAGTTTTCCCATATAGGGACAAAATATCTTCCCTTTAAAAGAGCTGACAGCAAGTCAAATGAAAACATAGAAGAGGAACTTGTTTTTTAAAAGCCTTTTATTAAGGTGTCTTGTTTGCCTAAGACATATTGTTTTATTCTAGCGGGAGGTTTGCTATGCTACTGTTTAATATATGTCTGTCTCATAAAACTGCAGGTCATCACGATTGGCAGACATGTTAAAGGCTACCACTACATTATAGCCAATCTGGTAAGTTTAAACTACTTCCGCATTTATTGCATATTGCACTTCTTCAATTTCTACTATTATGCTGTGATACAATAATTCTTTTTCAATATTTTTTAGGGCTTCATTGATGGGGACCTGTCCAAAATTCAGTATGGAGGAGCCAACGTTTCAGGCTTTCAGATTGTTGATTTTGATGATCCTTTGGTATCTAAATTTGACCAGCGATGGGAGGCCCTGGAAGAAAAGGAATATCCAGGCGCTGACAGCAAAATAAGGGTGAGCTGCAGTGTGCACACATAGCAGTAGATACCCACAAACATGCATTTCTTATTTACAGCATAGAATTGTCCACTCGAAATGTCTTCTTTAGCACAAGGGCCTGAGTTGCTGTAACGTGTTTGTAACCTCAGAGTAAATTATGCAGACTGTCACCCGCTCACATACACACACTGCTTACATTATTAAACATGCAAAGATTTTAATGCATTGTTCAACAAAGCCACATACATTTTCTCTTGAGTTAAACGCAACAATTTTTCTATTTAATTTCAATCATTTCATGCAGTGCAAATAAAATCAGGGTGATATACTGAAAAAAATGTTCAATTTAAGCTACTGCTTAGACTTCATCAGCCTTTAATATGAGTTCTCTATCACTCACAAATAACCAAAAAATGACAATTACTAAAATGCATTTTTACACCATTTTTCTTCAAAATAGTTAAAGTTCAAGTTCTTCTTTGGTCCCACCCAGGCAGACAGGTGGAAATTGTTCAAATCTGAGTGAAAACACCTTCTGACATTTACGAAACAGAACACATTTTAGAGGAGTCCATAACATAAACATAACAGACAAAAAAGTGAAAAAGAGGCACCAGCATGCCACATATAATATATTCTCTAATTAGGACAAGATGCATGCAATTTGAGGGTGGATAATGAGCAGGAGTGTGTGTGTGTGTGTGTGTGTGTGTGTCTGTGTGTGCATGCGTTGTTTAGAGCTTCTGAGGATATTTTATTTACTTTATCTACAAAGTGACTCATGTTGGTCAACCTCATTTGTCTGATGAATTTAAGGTTACAGCTCTCTGTTGAAGCCTCTTTTGTCGGCTAATTATGCTAAAAGTTGATGAGGCAAGGTTATGCTTGAAGTTTATGGGTTGACTTGAGGCAGAGACTTGATGTTTTCAAAGTAGATTGCCTCAAGTCATCGAGAAGAGATGCGTGGATGTTGTTGAGATGAGTTCCAAAGTCATCCAAAGTGGAGCAAAGCTTATTCTTGCCAATTAGAACTCCACAGATGTGCCCTTTCTTGCACAAATGGAATACAGCTGTAATGAAACCTGTACACTCAATAAAATTTGACAAAAATAATTATTGAAGAATCACTAATGGTGTCCTGGAGTGTTAGATCTTTGTCCTCTCTCATCTTTCTGGTATCCTTTGCTACAACTCAATATTCACCAGCTTTACTGGTAAACATCAGCAAACTGTGCTCTCTCTTGTTTTTTAATCATTTCTTGGAATTTTATTTCTCTCGCAACTTTATAACTTTATGACTACATGTAAAGTTGTGTTTTTTTTAAAGAATAGGGCTGGCATATTCTGTATTTCTGCTGTTATCAACAAATCGACTTAAGGCTTTCCTACACTGTCTGTGGCTCCCAGCACCAAGTCTATTGATTTCTGCTGAAGACATACATTTTTTGGAAAATGAATCACTGGTAGAAGGCTTCCTTTTATAAAAAGCCTACGTAATTTACCAAAATAGCTGAGCACTGCAGTTTTAAATAAATGTTACTCTATAAGGACAAGGAGGTGTTGGGACCTAAAACATATAGAATATTGCTTTATTGGGCCTTAAAGATTACAATGAAGAGCAGGTTTGCTGTGCTTAGGTGAAGGTTAATGTCAGAGTCAGAGCTAAAGATTAGCCTGGGAGGAGAACAACCCATCATGTTTCCCTCTTCTCCTGCTGTAGTACACATCAGCGCTGACCTACGACGCTGTACAGGTGATGACCGAAGCCTTCAGGTACCTGCACAAACAGCGAATTGACTTCACCAGGAGGGCCAACAATGGCGACTGCCTGGCCAACCCCGCCGTGCCGTGGGCTCAGGGGGTGGAGATCGAGCGGGCACTGAAACAGGTAACCTTCCGCTTTTCTTAGTGGAGGCCTGTAGCCCTGGTAACAGTAGGTCTCCTTCAGGACAAACACTCGCAAAGGCAAGAAAGAACTTCACCGATGTTGCTTAAGCACTGATGTTTTCACAGTGTCTGACTTCTATACAAACAGCAGTCGCCCACGGATCGTCCTTTGAGCGCTGACACAAACAACCTTAGCTGCACTCCTGCTGAGATATTAGGCACAAAAGTGGGGCCAAAGTGGATTTATCTTTTATTTCCCCGCAGTTTTTGGCTTCCAAATTTGGAGGTTAAACTTGAAATGATTCTGCTTTTTAAATGCAGAGCAACAGATCACAGTGGAATCTTTTGATGTTATGGATTTATAATCAGAAATTGCTTACTTTATCTGACATTACATAATGAGTATGACCCTCTTTATCTGAGATGACAAACTCATGTCTTTGAAATGACGACGTTGCACCAGTGGCTCTGGGCTATCATATTGGATTTCTATAAGAACGGTTAACCAGCTGTCAAGGCCTTTAAAGGTTTTTTCTTTCATCTGTAACTTTGCCACTCCGTCTTCTCCATCTGAACTTGTGAAAAATCCCTGAACTCTTTGTAGGAGGCGCAGATGAAACATTGGTCCACAACACAGGGTCTATCCAGCGTGGGATTTTTTTTTTTTTTTTTTAGAAAAAAGATATCAGTTGGTAATATCAGAGGTAATCTCAGGAAACATGTCCAGAATTGATCAGTACTTGATGCTGCTACCTGGTACTCAGGAAGTCTGGACATGCATATGTAAGATGAAGACTCGCTCCATGTAGCAAATCCAAGAAGACAAGATTCAGAGACGCAGCACTGGGTCTGGATCAAACATGTTTGGAAGATAGATAAGCCCTTGGCCTCGAAGGTTCCCACAAAGTGAGGAGAAATAGGGGGCTTTGATAAGAATTAGACTTTATTTTTTGCTAGCTGTTCCTAGAGGGCAGGCCAGACTTATCAAAAGCTTTCTGCTATTTCTCTGCAAAGATGGATTCAAAATATTTCAAAGGATGTGCTGAGCTATAAAACTTCAGTGAGATGCTAAAATTATTGGTGCTCCGATGAAAGAGGAAAACAACATTGGTACACTGTTTGGTCAAAATTACTGACAGGTTCTTCTTGTTTTCTCTTGTAATAAAGAGAGAAAAAAAGTACATTCCTCTACAGGTTCTTCTACAGATACTTGAATTTCCCTCAGGATTAATAAAGTATCTATCCATCCACCCATCCATCCATCCATCCAGGTAAATCAGTCTTGACTGAACAATTAATCTGGAAGTATGACAGACTCTTAAAAAATGAGAATTTGGATCATGCAATGACAACATTTAAAATGTAGCACTACATCTTTAAGATCACAAAATTCTTGATTAAGGATAAAATACACCATCTTGAGGAATGTTTACAACCTCAGAGCCAGCTATCAGTTTCAAGATTGGAGACACGCAGTGACACCAGACTGACATTCACATCTAGACAGCAGAAGATATAAATCTATACAAGTGAATTTCTGAATGACTGATCTGCACACACCCGTCTCACACTTCATGTTATCAGTTGCTTGCCAGGTCTACATATCAGACTGCACAATATGATGGCAAATACAGCAAACGCTTACCTTAGTGTTAATGTCAGTCAAATAAAATGGAAACTTTATGACGTCCCTCAATATTAAATCCATTCAGCGCATTTGCTAGGCCTTAAGGATGCACCCAATGTGTTTGATAAGCAATGCTGCCAAACTGTGTTTACATGAAAACTCCCAGGGCCTCCATCTGAATTCTTTCACCCTTGGTCCCTTTGTTATTTAAGTTGGCTGCCAATAAGAAAAGAGATGAAGAATGCTTTTCAAGTATCTCAACACATGCTGAGACTTTGCCGCAATTTCCTCTCCAATCTGGCCACCAATGGTTTCATTATGTCTTTCTGCTGCTTTGTAGCTCAGCAAGAAATCCCATTTGAAGTCATTTAGGATCATGGCACTAACTTTGAAGAAGAGGAGAGAGTAACAGCAAGCAAAGTGCACTTCTCCACGATCCCTCCCACATGCTCTTCACTTTGGGGAACGTGGGAAAAGAAGATGAGGGCCATTAAGACCTCACAAGCACCAATCTTGGGCAACCAAACTGTCAGAGAAGAGGTTTTTGAAGACTGTTATACTTAAGAGTAAAAAGGGATGCTGAACCCTTTCAATACTTTTCATTTGCCTTCTCTGAACCTATAGCAGTGATCTGCTGATGGCATCATTTCCTGAAGCATGTCCAGTCCACATGGGTACTGGATAATGGCATCATGGCAAAGTAGTTATTGAGTACTCAAGCCACAATAAGATGAGACATTACCTTCAATCATTCATACCCCAGATACCACAGCACATACTTGGTAGTTGTGTCACATGGTCAATAGAAAGGCTTCAGACATTTCTTCAAATCCCAATGTGACGTCATGGAATTGGGTATAAACAGCAAATTTCTGGCATATTCTGGGTGTTATTTCTACACTTTTTCTGCTCTTTCTGCTAAAATACATGTGAGATGGTTAGGGTAAGGGCCATGTAGAGGGGTCATTGCGTGGCATTCAATGAAACACTAAATGCAAAAATTGTGCTCCACTAACGCACAAAATAACTTTTTATGATATCAGGCTGCCCAAATCATGAATTACTGGCAAATCTATGTGCACCCAATTAGTTGATTCACTATTAATATCCAAGATGAAGACTTGCTGAGAAACAGTATGTTTTTAGTGATTACATCATTGCATAGCTGCTAGAATTAATTTAGCATTTATATTACAATACTTTTCAGCAATCAACAATTTTTATCATCCAAACTGTACAACTCCAGCAGGTTGCATGGTTGCTGTTGTACTATTAACGTATTCACAATTGAAACACCTTCATCCAGCTACTAGTACACATCAGAAAGCTGTGTTCATGTGAGTAGTCTAAAAGCTAGTTTTACTGTGGCATGTTGTAACTGAATGATCTTGTATCTCTAAGGTGCGAGTGGAAGGCTTGACGGGAAACATCCAGTTTGATCAACATGGCAAGCGAGTCAATTACTCAGTAAATATAATGGAACTAAAGAGTAACGGACCTGTCAAGGTAAGTGTCATGTTCTCTTGAAATGTAGTTAAAAACAAGGCATATCATTTTAGAGAATATAATTCACATGTGTTTTGTGTACATGTTGTGGAGGAATTAAATAGTAATTTCTGGCTATGTGTGAAGCACTTTTAGCATTTAAGCTGAACAATATATCTGCTGTTTTTATTTCATTGTGTATTTCTCCCACCAGATTGGCTACTGGAATGAAGTAGACAAAATGGCTGTTACCAAATCGGATGTCTTTTCAAACGACACAACAGGAATGGAAAACAAAACAGTTATCGTCACCACTATCTTGGTAAATCGTATAAAGCGCGATTGAATAACTATTCCACGGTGCACAGAATGTTTTAAAGTCATTATGTCAACTCTCTTCTGACTTTAATTAGCTGATGAAACAACTCTAAAAGCCACTGGGCACCAATTTTCCAATACCAAAGATGGTATATAACCACATCTTTTTTGCTATGGGTTTGTGATATTTTTAATGCCACGACTAATTTTCCATGAAGGAGAGGGGGTAGTTTGTGTGTATCTGTTTTTTTTTTTTAATTGTGCACACTACTAGAAGGACACTAGGCCACTAATTTAATGCTACAAGGCTGTGCTTCCTTTCATGACCAGTTCCTTCTTGTTTCCATAATGAACTGTCAGCCCAGTAAGAGACCTTTGTCTTTGAAGCTGCTTTTAACACTGTAACCCAAACCTCTTGTGCTGAACAGCATTTTCTGTTTTTGTCCCTGTCCTTCAGGAAGCACCGTATGTAATGCTGAAAAAGAACGCCGACCTTTTTGTTGACAACGAACGCTACGAGGGTTACTGCGTAGATCTGGCTGCAGAGATAGCAAAGCACTGTGGCTTCAAATATCAGCTGAAAATAGTCGGGGATGGCAAGTATGGAGCCAGAGATGCAGAGACCAAAATCTGGAATGGGATGGTTGGAGAGTTAGTGTACGGGGTGAGTTAATCTTCTCAGTTTAAAGCATCTGCTTTAAGGCTTTTAAAGAGAAGACTTCAGTCTCTTATTGACAACACAGTGTTCCTTACTATGGTACCGGCATTTTAAAGAGATGTTTTAATGGTGATGTTTATTTTCCAAGGTAGATTTGAAGCATCTTGAAAATGGATCAAAATCTCGATTGTCTCTTTAATTCCTACATCTTATGACTTGACTTGACAGAAAGCCGACATCGCAGTGGCTCCGTTGACGATCACACTGGTGCGAGAAGAGGTGATCGACTTCTCCAAACCCTTCATGTCTCTGGGAATCTCCATCATGATCAAGAAGCCTCAGAAATCCAAGCCTGGAGTCTTCTCCTTCCTGGATCCGCTGGCTTACGAGATCTGGATGTGCATTGTTTTCGCCTACATCGGCGTCAGCGTTGTGCTGTTCCTCGTCAGCCGCTTCAGCCCTTATGAATGGCACACTGAGGAATATGAGGATGGCCAGATCCAGACCAATGAGTCGACTAACGAGTTTGGCATATTCAACAGCCTGTGGTTCTCCCTCGGAGCCTTCATGCGACAGGGCTGTGACATCTCACCTAGGTAGGTCAGAAAAATTCACGACTGTCGTGGCACTTGTGGTTTAATTAGTCAAGAAGAACTGGCGACTTTGTGAATTTATTACTGCCATTGTAAATGGACTTAATTACCTTCCACCTTAGCCACCTAATTAGGAGTAAAGAAGATTTTTTTGCAACATTTCACCTTTAGTCAACCACGTGTATTTTGTCATTCTGGGGACTACAGTATTTAATAGTTTGCAACTGAAATCCACCACTTTAGTTCAGAAAGAACAAACTCAGAATGGACTAGTGAACCGACAAGAAGGATGACTGACTTAGACTTGATGATTTCCTGAATACCAACAGGTCTGAATGTCACCATTTCAAAGTCAGTACAACATGCAATTTCAAATTAGTTTCAACAAGCTAATGTTTTTATAATCACATGCCTAATGTTAGTTTGGAGTCAGCTGGTAAAAAGTATTGCAATTTGTCTAATAAAGCTCTTGTTTTAATTTTATTTTCTATTCACCTTGTAGATCTTGGTTTTACAATGCTTACATATTATTAG